>NC_080183.1:830442-987942 GCF_950295315.1 Erinaceus europaeus
TCAAAAGATACTAAGCTATCATTTTTTTTCTTTCTGTTTTATTGGATAGGCCCGAGAGGGCTGGGGCTATAGAGAGGGAGAGAAACGAGACACCTGCAGCCCTGCTTCACTGCCTTGTGCACGATGACATATGCACTTAACTGGGCGTGCCACCACCTGCCCCGCTTAGTGTTTTATCAGTGATTTAATGGTGGTTAGCAGAATCAGAGCTCTGTGTCCCCCTCCCTGCAGGAGGAACTATCCTAGTTCTCCCAGGGTGACAGATATGGGCTGACTTTATTTCTATGTGCATATATATGATGTCCCCCCATTTTTCTGCAGTCCCCCCTTCACTTCCTTTATCTATTTCTGAGTGTCCTTCCTTTTACCTCTTCTCTCTCAGATTAGTGAAGCAGTGACTGACTTCCTCTGGTGCTAAGCCAGTATTTGCCTGGAGGAATTTACTCACTCAGCTTCTTACCTGCCTTCTCTAGTCCCGTCTGTCTTGTCCTCGTGGTGTTGGGAACGCAGCCCAGGTGCTCACACCTGCACAGCGCACAGCCTCCACTGAGCTGAGCTGCTTCCCTGGACATCTCAGTTTCTGACTGGAAATAGAATTGCCAGTAGACATTGAAAATTGAAAAAAAATATTTTTTTCTTAGATTGCTGGGATATTTTGAGAGAAATGAAATACTGTCCTGGGTTTTCACAGAACCTTCAAATGACCATTAGAGTCTTACTGGAATTTAGAAAGTACTGTTTTGTCTTTGAATATCTACATCCCCACCTGTAAGATAGTGTGGCGACTAAGAGAAGAGAAGCCTGGTTGACGCCTTCCTTTCCTTTATTTCTGTGTATATACAGATAATTTCCCCCCACTTTTTCCTACAGTCATACCTTCACTGAAGCAGCTCAGTGCTTATTGATTGATTTTAAAAAAATTTTATGGGCTTATGTACATTATTACTCTAGGCACTTTGGGAATTTACAGGGTAGTGTGGAAGGGGGTGAGTACTATGTGTACAAAAAATGATAACCATTATGATACAAAGATGAAAACTGTTATTTTAAATGAGAGACAGGTGGGGAGAGAGACAGAGACACTAGAGCACTGCTCACCGCTGGCTCCTGGTGGAGCTGGCTGTTGAGACCGGGACCTCTGGACTTGAGGCATGTAGCTGCCAGCTGTGCTAGCTAGGCTTCTCTTAAATTCAGACACTAGGCGTTCTTTCCAGAAAGGCTGTCGTAACTATGACCACTTTGCGCCTTGACTCCCTAGCCTGTGGAGAGTCGTCAGATCCGAGTTCTCCCAGTTGTCTTCGCTGGCAGTCCCTCTCCTTCTCCATGCTTTGTCACTTCCTCATGGTGCTGACATCTTCTGGACAATCATAAATGGCAACTTCAACAGCAAAGACTGGAAGATGAGGTTTGAAGCAGGTATCTCTGTGTTTGCTTGACATTTCTCTCTGGGTCACAAGGTAAACCAGATGCCCTGTCATGACACCTGTTTTTGGCTTTCTTTTTTCCTTCCCATCTTTTTAATAAACACTGTCCTAATCACTCGTGGGCTTTGTTTGTTCATTTTTTGTGGTTCTGCTTAGCTGAGCCATCTACCTTCATGGCGCTGTTTTGGACACTGAAGCCATCTGGGCTTGTCTCGAGTAGGTATAGTCCATGCCCGATTCCAAGTGTGTTTATGATTTGTTCCTTGTGTTTAATTGAATGGGCCGTGGCTTGAGTGATAGTATAGTCAACCTTCTGGATTATTTGCACCAGAGTAACTGAGAATATTTGCTAAAAATATAGAGGATTGGGTTCTAGCCTAGACTTCTTGAATCAGAATCTGTGTGTGTGTGTGGGGGGGTGAGCATAGGAACCTACATTTTAATTAAACTCTCCAGGTAATTTGGCAAAATTTGAGACCCTCTACTGATGGGTGTTTGGCACTGAAGCCTTAAGGACCCAGCCTGGCGTTCTGATGGGTATAATTCTCTCATGCTCAGGATGGCAGGTTCTCAGAGGAACACGCCTACTATGTTCTGTTCGGCTTCCCCGTCACTCTAGTCTGCTAGCATCTCATTCTTAGCCGGAGTAGCACGGTGTGTGCCTTAGCAGAAGCAACTCTGCGTATTTCAGTGTCTCCACAATTTCACCATGAAGCAGGAATTCCACTAGGCAAATTGTCTATTAGACTGCAGAGCTCAGAACCCAGCATCTGACTACTCCAAAGAGCTCTTACTTTTTAATTCCCTCTGAATCCTAGGGGACGGTTTGTTTACATGATATAATGATGGCGTCGAGAATTAGAGGGAAGTTTTCCAACAGAAAACTAGACGGTGTTAGCAACGTTTTATAGGAATCCAGACATAAACTAGGCAGACTTGCCTGCAAGCTTTCGTCCCAGTCTGAGGATAAGACTGTTGACAACCTGAGTCATGGCTCGGATTACGCCATCTTAATGTTAAAAAACGAGCGTGGATTTTCAGTGCCCAGAGAGTTGAAGCCAGAGACTTAAGGGACGGTTACAGCCGCTGTGGCCCTGCCACGCGTTGCAGCCTCACGCCTTCTCCTCTTGTGTGCACCCGATGACATTTTCACCTTGCTTTCTGCTCCCTTGCCCACATCTGCCATTCTCACTCTCCGCCTGGAAATCTCTCACACTTATGCCAGGCCTGGTCATAAGTTGCTTTTGTTTGCTCCACCTTCAGCTGCTTCCTTGAGCTACACTCTTCTCTGGTTTTGCTCCATAGTGGAAAGTCTCACGTCTATCCCCCGACCTCCCAAAGCATTCTAGTTATACCTCGCTAACGGCACTTACAGCTTTCACTGTTACATTGCAGTTATAGTTGTACCTGTCTTATCTCTTTTAGCTGACTTGACTTTGAAGTCAAGACTTGTGAATGATTCATATGTTAGTCTGCTCGGGCTGCCATAACAGAATTCCATAGACTGGTGGCTTAAACAACAGAATTTATTTTCTCACAGTTCTGGAGGCTGACAAGTCCAAGATCAAGGTGCTGGCCGACTTGGTTCCTTGGTGAGGGCTTTCTTCCTGGCTTGTAGATGGCTCTCTTTTGACACACACACACACGCACACGCACACGCACACGCACACGCACACACACACACAGAGAAAGGCAGCGTTCTGGTTTCCCTCCCTTTGGGGCCCCACCTTCTAGACTTCTTGGGAACCCAGTTACCTCTCAAAGGCCCCACCTCCAACACCACACTGGTGGTTAGGACCTTACTGTGGTGATGTGGAGGAGACCCCAACATTCAGTCCATGACAGTTTATTTCTCCATTGACTTCATCTCCCCAGTAACTGAGGTCAGTTCCTAATTATATGTATCTACTTGTATATGTGTGGTATACACATATTTTAAGAATTGACTCGGTAAATTTTTTTTTCATCTTATTTTACTTTCTTTATTGGGGAGTTGATGGATTACGGCTGTTGGTAAAAATACATAGTTGGTACATGTGTAAAATTTCTCAGTTTTCCACAATCTGGTGAATTTCTTGACTAAATACTATATGTACGAGTCATTTTGGGAGCAATGGAAGCTTTAGAAAATGGCTCCCGATTGCAAGAAGATCTCAGTTGATAAGACAAGACAGAAATGTGTAAAAAGCCATAGAGGTATGAATACACTTCAAGGCCACAAGGGTAGACACACCATCTAGCTCTACAAGAACACACTAGATAGTATTCATAAATATTTACTTTACCTACTTGAGAGAGTGACCCCGAGTCAGAGCCCTGCTCAGCTCTGGTGTATGGTGATGCTGGGGATTGAACCGGGCACGCTGGAGACTCAGGCATGAAAATCAGGCATGCAGAGCCATTTTGCTGTCTCCCCAGTCCACTAGACGGTATTTTTGCAGGTGTGCATTGCATAGGAAGGACACTAGGAGCCCAGAGGAACCTGGCACAATGGGTGGGTGTTAGCAGCAGATTCTTTTTTTTTTTTTTTTTGCCTCCAGGGTTATTGCTGGGGTGCTGTGCCCGCACTATGAATCCGCTGCTCCTATGGCTGTTTTCTTCCATTTTATTGACAGAGAAAAATTGAGAGAGGAGGGAAGACAGAGAGGGGAGAGAAAGATAGACACCTGCAGACCTGCTTCACCACTTGTGAGGCAATCCCCCTACAGGTTGGGAGCCGGGGGCTCGAACCCGGATCCTCACTCCGGTCCTTGCACTTCGTACTATGTGTGTCATTGCCTGGCCACTGCTGCAGATTCTTTAAGATTGGCAGAGTGTTGGTAAACAGAACAGAACAGGAAGGAAACTCCAGGTTTCCTGTACAGCGCAAGCCAACCACTGAACTGTCTGTGCATGACACGCCTTGCTAGCTTCGCTGTGCTTCAAACGCCCAAGAGTGACTGGAAACACTTCACATAGACTTAGAGAGAGCAAACATCTGTCCTGGAAGGGTGCATCTGTCTCAGAGAACATGTGACTTCTGGAGCCCTAGGAGGACCGCTTGTCACGTCACGTGATGACATATAAAATGTGGAACATGGCGTCTAGAACCTGGGGCCTGGCCTCCCCCCTCCTTTGTGGTCTGCAGAATGTCTGAGCACTGATCACAGGAAGTGAGCATGCAGGCATTCTGAGGACTTTGAAATGCAGTTGTAAGATAAACAAAGGAAAAGACCATTAAAAAAGAAAAAGACAGCCCAGAGCCAGTCAGGGCCGTCCCACAGACGGAAGATGTCAGAGATGAGCGGGGATGCTGGAGAAGGCGGCATTAGACTTCCCACTGGGTCCGTCCACCTTCTGCACCCCATAAAGATTGTTGGTCCATGTTCCCAGAGGGATAAAGAATAGGGAACCTTCCAGTAGAGAGGATGGTATGTAGAACTCTGGTGGTGGGAATTATATGGAATTGTATCCCTCTTATCCCACAGTCTTGTCTGTCATTATTAAATCACTAATTAAAAAACAGAATTTCCACTTGGTGTTCAGAATCAGCATGCAGGGGCTTATTGGTAACCTTCTCACTATGGGTTCAGTTCTCAGATGGTCTAAATAAATGTGAACTCCCCCTGCCCCCCCCCCCCCCGTCCTCTGCCTTTTGTATTGCAGTGGAAAAAGTGGCTGTAATCTGTAGATTTCTGGACATCCACTCAGTGACCAAAAACCACCTGCTGAAGTACTCCCTGGCTCACGCCTTCTGCTGCTTCCTGACGGCTGTGGAGGATGTCAACCCCGCGGTGGCGACAAGGGCCGGCCTCCTGCTGGACACCATCAAGAGGCCCGCGTTGCAGGTGATAACCTCGGCGTGTGCCCTCTGCCGGGGGCAGTGTGGGGAGGGGTAGTTCCAGAAGCTCTTCCAAACCGCTGAGCTGTCTGTCTGCCACACTGACACATATGCCCCATGGCTGCAGGCGCCCAGGCCAGGAGAAGCACCAGGACCAGGACCACATTTGACCAGAGCCCTGCTTTGACTACTGTCAGGACTTTCCTGTTCAGTTTTTGTCCCGGTACTAATGTTCTTCTGGCAGATGTAACTGCCATATAACGTTTTTTGTGTGTGGAAGATTTTTAAAAAGCATCTTGCTTATGAATCCGCTGCTCTGGGTGGCCATTTGTTTCTATTTTATTGGATAGGACAGAGAGAAATTGAGAGAGGAGAGGGAGATAGAGGAGGAGAGAGAAAGACAGATCCCTGCAGCCCTGCTTCTCCACTTGTGAAGTGACCCTTCTGCTGGTGGGGAGCGAGGGCTCGATCCCAGGGCCTTGTGCTTAACCGGGTGCGCCACCACCTGGCCCCACTCCGTTGCTGTTCAAGGCAGGCAACAACCAACGCATCTCGCCTCACTAGATGAAAGTTGGGCGAACGAAGAGGATGGTGGCTACGTTAGAGGCGTAGCATTTCATTCAGTTAAGAGAAAAGCTCAGGGGTGAAGCCCTCACATTACAGTGTGCACGGACCTGGGTTCAACCCCCCAGTCCCCATCCGCAGGGGGAAAGCTTCACGAGTTGTGAAGCAGGGCTGCAGGTGTCTGTCTCTCTCCCTCTCAACCTCTCCCTCCTCTCTCAATTCCTCTATTTTTATACAATAGTAAATAAATAAAAAAATCAATAAAAAGATTGCATTTGGGGGAGAGCGTAAAAAGTGAAAAGAGGAGACTGATTTTACCACGGTAAAGGGGAGACAGTCTGTTCTAATGCTGCTTTTAATTAATTAATTAATTAATTATTTTGTAAAGATTCCATCTTCCAGTCATATCCCAAGAAGACACTTTACTGTGTCTTCTAAAACTTAGCTTTGAAAGTGTGCTTCTCCTAAGAGAGATGACAGACACTAACAAGGGAACTTTGGTTTGTGGGTATTGGATTGCCATTATTGAAGGCCTCAGAGAGCAGCATACATGTACTTCACTGAGATGCTGTAGGCTTCTGAGGTGGTCAGCACTGAGGAGAAGGTCCTCCTCTTCCTCTGATCCTACCTGAACTGTCAGGAAGGACTCCAGTGAGACCTTGAACGCAGTGTTGGGGGAGTGGGTGGCTGAAGACGCGCTGGGTGTGTTTGTCTGAGGGAACCATGATGCTTCCGTCTGAGCCTCCGTTCTCCTCTCTCCCCCTTCTCTTCCCCCAGGGTCTGTGTCTTTGTCTGGACTTCCAGTTTGATACGGTGGTTAAGGACCGACCCACAATACTGAGCAAGCTGTTACTCTTGCATTTTCTGAAGCAAGATATTCCTGCTCTGAGCTGGGAGTTCTTTGTCAACAGATTTGAGACTCTTTCTCTGGAAGCCCAGCTACATTTGGACTGTAACAAAGAGTTTCCTTTCCCTACAAGTAAGTGAAATAAGAGATGCTTTAGAGGTCCTTTGACACTGACAGGACTTTACTGTGAAGAGACTTTTTTTTTTTTTTTTTTTTAGATAGAAACAGAGGGAGAGAGGGAAAGACAGCACTAAAAAAATCTTTCCAGTGTGAGGCTGGTCTCAGACCCAGATCATGTGCCTGACAGGGAGGTAGACTGTCCCACTGAGACGCCTTGCCAGTGCATTTTAGGTCTGCTCCCTTCCCTCCCCGCCCCTTCCCCCCTTTCCCTCTCCCTCTCTTCCTTTCTCGTGCTCTGTCTTAACAGCCCTATCCTCGTGCTTGCTAGAGAGGCAGAGACACTCAGCACGTGGTTTGAGCTCGCTGCAGACGATGCCGTAGCTGCCTGTGCTCAGTCCAGCACGTTTCCAGCGAGCAGTTGCTGTCGTGAATCCAGGGGTTGTGTTCTGCTCTTCCCGAGTCTGGGTCCTTCTCATCTCTTTGTGGATCCACGGCAGCCATTTGCGACTGTGCCACCCGAGTGCCGTTCACTCTCTGTGTCACAGCAGTGCTGAGCAAGTGGGTGGGATATACTTGCACCTTGCAAGTTCACTCTTGCACCCATGCAACTCTGGATGTGCAGGGAAGGATCTGGGTACTCAGCTGTTTATCCAGCGGTCATTTGATTATCTGGTGCCAGTGGAAAGATGGTGAGTGCTGGCCATGACCTCTCCATGGGGCGTGGAGCAGGAACCAGGGCCAGGCAGTGCCGCACCTGGTTAAGCATGCACATTACAGAGCACCAGGCCCTGGGTTCAAGCCCCTGGTCCCCACCAGCAGTAGGAAAGCTTCACGAGTGGTGAAGCAGGGCTGCAGGTGTCTCATCTCAACTTTTCTCTCTATCTATCCAATAATAAATAAAAATTGAAAAAGGTTAAAGAGAGAGACGCACATCACCACACCACTCCGTCATCCACGGAGCTCCACCAGCCCACCCATGATGTTTCCCTGTGGTGTGGGGCTTGAACCTGTGCCGCTTACACTCGGGCGGCTTGTGTCCTCTCACGCAAGTCACGACTTCTTAGAAGGAACCTCGTCTTTGAGAGGAGGATGACTCACGTATCCATGAAAGATGTGTGCTGGTATTGAAAGTGGAAAGGTGAATGGTTTCACCCTGGCTGTGTCTCACTGCTTCCTTACCCAGCGATCACTGCTGTCAGGACCAATATCGCCAACCTCAGTGACACGGCTCTGTGGAAGATCAAGAGGGCACGCTTCGCAAGGAACCGGCAGAAGAGCGTGCGCTCGCTGAGAGACAGTGTGAAGGGGCCGGCCGAGTCCAAGAGGGCTCTTTCCCTCCCGGAGACCCTGACCTCCAAAATCCGTTGAGTATCTCTGTCCATCCTTCCTCTCGAGCAGCTGTGGAATGTCTTTCTGAGGCTGACTTGTCTTGTTGAATGTTCGCAGAGATAGTGTGTTTAGCAAATTCAGCTTGTTCAGGTTTGCCCTTCAGATCCTGGGGGAGGTGGGGTGTCTCCCCAGGGGCCCAGCGGCTTTCTCCAGGTGCTGGGCAGAGCAGGCCCTGGTTGGGCAGTTGGGAAGGGGAGGGGGCGGCGAGTCCACTGCTGCTTGGCATGAAACGCAAATGAAGCCTTTGTTCCTGACCCCGGAGTCTGTAGGCTTTTGCCACCAGCCTGGGTGAGACCCAGGCACCAAGGAGCAGGGAGGGGAGGAAAGAGAAGTGTGGGAGGTGTTGGCATGAGGTGGTAGTGGCAGAACAGTGACAGTTGCTGCCTGTGGAAAGAGAGGTTGAGGAGAAGATAAATGCTGCCCAGTGCTATCAGCTGACTTGTAAACCAAAGCAAACGTCATTAACAACATTAACAAAGACCAAGTCTTTAAGAACACTCATCTTCTTCAGGTCTTTTGGGCCTTGCTCTCTTAAAGAGAATAAAAGGTCCCTTCAGTTATCAAGTGACTACATGAACTCTACTTTCAGTGGCTCATGAATGAACAATAATTAAAATGTCATAACTAAACCATCCTATGGTAAATAAATACAATTAGATGTATTTTTTAAAAAAAAATTTTTTATTATCTTTATTTATTGGATAGAGACAGCCAAAAATCAAGAAGGAAGGGGATGATAGGGAGAGAGACAGAGAGACACCTGCAGCACTGCTTCACCACTCGCAAAGCTTTCCCCCTGCAGGTGGGGACCGGGGGCTTGAACCCGGATCCTTGTGTACTGTAATACGTACGCTCAACCAGGTGATCCACCACCCATCCCCCAGTTAGATGTATTTGTAACTCATGCAACTTGATAAAGTAATTTTTAAATAGCTGCTGTGAAGTTAACAGAACATCGTAAAGATGTTTCTTACCTAGTCAAGCTGAAATGTTTGCTTTCTCATTGACATTACTTAGAAGACAGCTTTCTGTCACATAACCATTTTGGATCATAAATATGATTTGGTGTGTGTCATTTTCTCTGGGTTTTATGACAAGCTATGAAAGTGTGACATTTTGAACGCTGAAAGAGTTAAGGAAGGCGCTTTAAGCAACCAGAAGTCAATTTTTTTTTTTTTTAGGGAACAAAGAGGACTGATTATTGGTGTCCATTTCCAATGACTGGTGAGAGTGCTAAGCCCCAGCTCCTAGGTTAAACATTAACATTTCTATAAGAAATTCAATAACTGAACGGTTTGGATGCGGCAGTCGGTCTGCTGTTACTTGCTGTTCATTGACTCAGAGGACAATTCTCAAGACTATGAAGCTTTGTTCTTGACATTATTCAGATATGGCCACAAGCTTCTGTGGCATAAGCCCCTCCTGTCTCTGTGCTGTTAACTACAGTTAGGGAAACCAAACTTGCCCCTACTATGCAATGCAGTTAGAGTATGTTTTCTAGGGTCAAGTTGTTTTTAATGCTTGTTTAAATAGAGTTGTTGTTGATTTTTAAGCTGTGAGGTTGACCAGGCATGAGCAGTCTGCTCCAGCTCTCGGTGGGACACCTGACCAGACGCCAGGTGGGTACTTCTGACCTTGAAAGGCCGTGTGCAAGTGTCTATCACAGGTGGACAAGGTAAAGACTGCGGTGTCTCTAACTGGACCAGAGAAATGTGCTTTGGGTTTGCGAGCTTGAAGCATTCACTGCAGGTGCCCAAGCATGTGAGCCCCCAGCACAACCTCTTTCCCTCTGGAGATGGTCCAGTGAGAAGCGTCACGCTGCCCACGGAAGCCCTCTTCTCCTGATGGCCACTGTGACGAGAGGTCCACACAGACTCCTGTTTGCATGTGTATCCACACGTAGAAATACTGTGCCCACTTCATCTGCTCTAGGGAAAGCTTACATTTCATGGCATTTACAAGGTTGTTTGTGAACCCCATAATTCACGCACCCCTTAGCCTCTCCCGGTTCCTTGCAGCTCTGCATGCCTGTCTCTCAGAGCAGAGAGGACCGCCATTGTGTGGGAGCGTCATGGGATTGGACTCATCACTTCATGTTACATGACAGAATGTAGCCTGTCCTGACATGTCCTAAGGACTGAAGGACTCTGACCAACTCAAAGCTACCGACACACGGGGTCCTGGTCGTGCACACTCTGTACTTGTCAGGAGCAAACTTGGTGCCTGCTGTCACGCATCATGGTATAGACAAGCTGTGGCTTTTCTCATTGTAAGGATAGTTTGAGGGGGCCAGGCGGTGGTGCACCTGGTTGAGCACACATGTTATAATGCATAAGGCCTGAGGTTTGAGTCCCTGGTCCCTACCTGCGGGAAAGCTTTGTGAGTGGTGAAGCAGGGCTGTAGATGTCTCTCTGTCTCTCTTCCTATCACCCCCTTCCCTACTGATTTCTGACTGTATCTATCCAAGAAATAAATAAAGACGATTGAAAAAATTTAAAAAAAAGAATAGTCAGAATGTTGCCCATGTTCTCAGAAGGAATGTAAGGTGTTTTTTTTTCCCTGACTTCCTTGTTTTACTTTTGTTCTCCTATAGAAGCAGACTTGATTGGCTTATCTAACTGTCTTGTGGCGCATAGTTGGGTAGAGCGTGGTATGGTTCCGTGTACAGCACAACAATGTGTGACTGAGAGGGGTCAGGATAAAGCTAGACACCATCTGTCCCCTTACAGTGGCCAGTTTTTTCCCAGTGGTGAGAGAAGCAAGGGGTTGTTTAAGAGCATGAGTGTTATGTGCTATGAAAGGGTTGCTAGAATGAGGCATAGCTAGGAGTGGGAGGAAAGGGGAGAGAGAGGCTGCCCCAAAGGCTCTCTGTGTAGATTTCAAGTGCTAACTAGAGGAGTTTTCTTTTTTTTCAATCGATGAGAAAAAGGGCAGGAACTACTTCATAGAGTCCCTCTGCCCTTTTTGGTGTATCACTCACATCTCAACTGTGCTGGGATTTTGCTTTTTAAAGTCAAAAAGCAAGAACTTCTGACCCTCAGCTTCATCACAGACGTGAGGTCCATCCCACTTCCTTTCTCAGCTCAGCCTTTCTGTGCTGGGTCTTAGGCAGTTTCACAAATTTACCTTAGTTTTAGTGTGTCTTTTTGTTGTTGTTGTTGTTGTTTTGTTTTGTTTTCCTTAAGCTCAATTGAAAAGCTAACTTTTAATCATTACTTTTAATCATTTTAACAGTACAGCGGGCGGGGGTGGCATGGGGTGGGGTAGCCAGTGGTGTACCCCGTCCAGTGCAGGCACCCCTACCCATTTCCACCTGTGGGGGGCGCTTCACAGGCAGTGAAGCAGTGCTGCAGCTCTGTCTCCCCTATATTCCTCTTGCAACTCAATTTCTGTCTTTATGAAAATAAGAAGAGAAAATGACCACTGGGCTTGATGGATTCATCATGCAGGCACCAGACTCCAGCGATAATCCTGGTGGCAAAATTAAGAAGACAGACAGACAAATAAATACCAATCATCCAACTGAAGAAGTCCTGTCTCTTCTCTTTGGGAAAATGTATTCATATATTTTTTGAAGTTATGAAAACCTGTCACACATCTTATTGTCCCAATGGAAGTGGGCAGATGGAAAAACAGATAATAGTGCTATTTTTATTATCCATGAACTAAAGCATCTGTAAACAGAGTTCATACAGCTTCATCATAAGCAGAACTTGCTTAGCTGTGAAATCAACTGGCTCAGCTTCGGAGACACTCTCAAACTAGCGTTTCGTCCGTTGCATTCTTATTTAGTGGGTACTGTATGTTCAACCTAGGGGCCAAGACACACCAGGACTGTCATAAGACTGTGCTGGGTAGCTGAAGGTAGGAGTTGGTGGGAGGCAAAGAACTTTCTATTTAACAGCATTTTGGTTGGGTGCGAACAGTAAATTCCTCTGCATAGGATCTTGTACTGATGGGGCCTGAGATTAAGCTGATGCCTTGGGATTATTCTGCAAGAGAGAGTAGAAGGAGAGCTAGAGATGCAGAGAGAGGCAAGACAACTGGAGCCCTGCTCCACTTCTCAGAAGCCCCCCCTGCTGGTGGGGTCTGGGGGCTTGCATCTGGGTCTCACACGTGGTCATGAAACTCTGCCGAGCACATCACTGCCCAGCCACTGTAACACTGCTCTGAGGTTGGGGGTGTTCATGCTCATGCCGACTCTGACATGAGGCCTCAGTCTGGGTTTGGCGCAAGGCTCTGTTCTCTCCAGTCTGCAAAGAAACGCTAGAGTTCTTGGTTAGAGAAGCTCAATAAGGGAAGGTCCCGGCTGCAAGGCGGCTCAGTTAAAACTCCTTGGATTGAACTTTCCTGCCTCCTTCCCAGTGTCCTGGCCTCAGACCGCAGTTCCTTTTCTTCTTCTTCCTAGAGAAGATTTATATTGAGTGATTTCTTTCTTTTTCCCCCCTTTTTTGCCATCAGGATTATCGCTGGGGCACGGTGCCTGAGTTACAAATCCCCTGCTCCTGGCAGGCATCTTTCCCCCATGGTTGTTGCTGTTGTTATTGCTGCTGATGTTGCTGTTGTTGGATAGAACAGAGAGAAATCGAGAGAGGAGGAGAAGACAGAGAGGAGAAAGACACCTGTAGACCTGCTTCACCGCCTGTGAAGAGACCCCCCTGCAGGTGGAGAGCCGGGGTCTTGAACCAGGATCCTTGCTGTGGTCCTTGTGTCCCGACCCCCATATTGAATAAGTTCTTCCCCCACTAACTTGCATGACTTTGTTGGTGATGGAAGGCCAGTGAGCCAGTTTTGAGTTGTTTCTGCAGGTGTGTTCTTCTTTGAAATGCCAGTGTCTATGGAACAAACATGTATCAAGCCTTGCTGCAATTGGGAATCTGAATTGTGCGGAGATACACGAGAAATTCTGTGTCCTCACGTCAAGTAAAGGACAAGAGCAGATTTTCCTCCAGGCTGAGAGTCACAGTGTCACAGGATGGTCACGTCCAGAGACACACAAGAAACAGTGGAAGCCCATGGGTAGCCTGGCTACTTGGGGACATAGTTATAGACACTTGAAAAGCTATGAAGGAGAATCTCAAGTGTGGTCACAGCATTTTAAAGAGTCACTCAGTCATTTAAATTTTTTAAAATATAATTTTTATGGGAAAAGTTAAGGCTGCACACTTTTTAAATGAATGTATGCTTGCAGTGGGAAGAAGTTTTGAGATATTTGAAGATGAAGTTTGATGGTTTCTTTTCTTTTTCTTTTTCTTGGTAGCATAGAGAGATATTGAGAGAGGAGGAGAAGACAGAGAGGGACAGAGAAGGAGAGACGCCTGCAGCCCTGCTTCTCCGCTTGTGGAGCGTCCCCTGCAGGTGTCTGTCGAGACAGAGAGGGAGAGAGAAGGAGAGATGCCTGCAGCCCTGCTTCTCCGCTTGTGGAGCGTCCCCTGCAGGTGTCTGTCAAGACAGAGAGGGAGAGAGAAGGAGAGACGCCTGCAGCCCTGCTTCTCCGCTTGTGGAGCGTCCCCGGCAGGTGTCTGTGAAGACAGAGAGGGAGAGAGAAGGAGAGACGCCTGCAGCCCTACTTCCCTGCTTGTGGAGTGTCCCCGGCAGGTGCAGGGACTCAAACTCGGGTCCTCATGCCAGGTGCCTGTGCTTCACCAGGTGTGCCCTGGCCCTGATGACTTGTTTTCTAGACTTAAACTAGTACAGAGTGAAGCAGGGAGCTGATGTCCTAGTTTGGTCTAGTCTGAAGTCTCCTGGTTTCTGCACTGTAAAACAAACGTCAAACTTCTCGAGGGTTCCCTAAACCCATTTAAGATTTTGGGACTTTGGAGAAGCCGACATGGACTGGGGGCGACTTGTCAGACCTTGCGCAAGACCTGCGCTTTCTGGGACCTCTCCTCAGGGCTCTGGTGACTGGTAGATGAAGCCACCACTTGCACCCCAGCTCCCTGGAGCCCTACAGGGAGTGCGGAGTCACGCTTGTCACATTCGAGGCCCAAACTTGTCAAAGCAGCGGCCTCCTTTTACCTGGAGAGTGACACTCTGGGCAAACTCAAGATGAAATATTACTCATTGTTGATAGCTCAGTAGGTTGGTTTTTGTTTTGTTTAATTCGGATTCACACCACATTGTTTAGACATTAATTGTAGCATGTAACAGTATCTCACATTTCTGGTTTCTTGTTAAGTAGGGTGTTTCCCATTCATTTTTTTTTTCTGGCAGCTGACTCAGCCTTTTTAAAAATACTGATGATATTAGCAATCTATTGATCACATTGCTTGTGGAACTGTAATAAACAAGTCCCAGGCTTTATATGAGTTAATTTTGGCAGACGTTTTTCCAAAATATATTGCAGATTGGGAGTAGACAGCATGTTTCTGCGAAGAGACTCTCATGCGTGAGGCTCCAAAGTCCCAGGTTCAATACTCCGCACCACCATAAGCCAGAGCTGAGCAGGGCTCTGGTGAAAACAAAACAAAACAAACAAAACAAAAAACCCAACAAACACCACACTGCACATATCTGTCCCTCTGAGACGGGAAATGCTGCTGACGTCTGGGGTCGTGACCGACAGCTTCGCCTGTGTTAGAGGCTCTTACACTTAACCGACTGACTCTTCACTAGTCGCCTATGTTTCCATCTTGGTAAATCACTTTGGAACAGACCAGCATTCTGATCACCTTGGTAAACAGACGACCAAGAATGTGATTTCATAGGTGTTTCTAAACTAGCAAACTGAACGAGGTGAGGCCCCGACTCCTGTCACTGATCCAGAGGAGTTTTGGAGCTGGGGACACTCCTTCCCATTGTCCCCTGTGACATTTGCTTCTCTTCTCTTGCTGTTGTCCTTGAAGCCTGAGATTTCACTGAGTTGGTTGAGGAGTGGAGGGATGTCAGCTGCTGGGAGCTCTGTGGTGTCCTTTGCACCGCAAGCAAGCACAGTGGCCTCGACCCGGCCTGTGACCAAGCACAGTCACCACGTAGCAGGACTTCTTCCTCAGAAATGAGAACGTGGGTGAGCTGGCAGAACTGCTCTCAGTGAGAAAAGCTGATGTTTGCCCACAGAAAGCGAAGACTGCAAAGGATATCCTGCAAAGCCCCCAGGACGAAGAGAGTTCAGAGTCCTCCCAAGTGCTGAGCCATCCCAGATCAGAAGAGGCAGGAAAACAAGTGGGTCAGGGTATAATTTCTCACTTTGAGAAGCCACCAAGGGCACCAGGCAGAGGATACACTGTTGGCTCACACTGCCTACTCATGAGAGGACCCGTGTTCAACTCCCAGCACCACCAGTAGCCAGAGCTGAGCAGTACTCTGCTCAAAAAAGAGAAAAAAAAAATGGAAAAGAGAGGGAAAGCACTGAGCAAGGCAGCTTCAGGGAGCTCAGCAGATGCGGTCATTGCTAGGTGCGGCCGGGAAGGTGAACCTGGGACGAGGGCAGCTTTTCCTCCATGGGACATCGTCAGGCTCCTGCCGTCCACTTCCCTCTGTCTGCTCCACCCACGTGCCTTTGTCAGCACGTCCAGCAGAGCTATGATTTGCTGATTAGAATTTGGATAGTATCATCCCAAGAACAGGAAGTTTAATTTTCTCACGAGCTGAGTTGTGAAGACAGCCGAGTGAGATAATAACTTAAGCCAATTACGGAACGTGTACTTTTGAGCTCGGTAGATTTTAGAAGATTGTTTTGTTGTTGTCCTTACTCTCTGTGCTCGTTTCACCACGTGGACAGGAAGTGTCTTTGTCACTGAGGCTAAATACTTTGCCAAGACGCTGAGAACATTGGCTACAAGCGAAGTTTACTCTGGTGTATGCTGGCCTCTCAGAAGCCATCTTGCTTAGGCACACCCCATTTCTATTTTCACCCTCCTTACTCCTGGAATGCTTACTTGGTGGACATTCACATCCACTCCTGGACTAAGGCTTGATTGTGCTTCTGTGTTTGTTTAGAATAGAGCCTTTCAGTGTGCAGTGCAAGCAGAAACACTGGTGCTCTATCAGTGTCGTGAGATGTTAGTGTCGCCTTGCCTGCAGGGAGCCACCCACTAATGTTCTCTTTTGTACCGACAGGACAACAGTCCCCCGAGAATGACAACACCATCAAGGACCTGCTCCCCGAAGACGCTGGCATCGACCACCAGACGGTCCACCAGCTGATCACAGTGCTCATGAAGTTTATGGCCAAGGACGAGAGCAGCGCGGAGTCTGACATCAGCAGCGCCAAGGCCTTCAACACGGTCAAGAGGCACCTGTATGTCTTACTTGGCTACGACCAACAGGAAGGCTGCTTCATGATCGCTCCTCAAAAAATGCGCCTCTCAACATGCTTTAACGCATTTATCGCAGGAATTGCTCAAGTAAGTGTGCAGTGACTCTCAGCAGTGTGCCTTTGGCTTGTGCTAGTATGGCAGTGTGGGGGGTAGCAGCCGCTAGTCAACACGGGTTGAGTATGGTGGTGTGGGAGATAGCAACCTCTAGTCAACATGGTCGAGTACGGCAGTGTGGAGGGTAGCAGCCACTAGTCAACAGGGGTCAAGCATCGCAGTGTGGGAGATAGCAACCTCTAGTCAACACGGGTCGAGTACGGCAGTGTGGAGGGTAGCAGCTGCTAGTCAACACGGGTTGAGTATGGTAGTGTGGGGGGTAGCAGCCACTAGTCAACACTGGTTGAGTATGACAGTGTGGGAGGTAGCAGCTGCTAGTCGATACGGGTCGAGTATGGCTGTGTGGTGGGTAGTAGCCGCTAGTCAACACTGGTCTAATATGGAAGTGTGGTGGGTAGCAGCCGCTAGTCAACACTGGTCGAGTGTGGCTGTGTGTGGGGGGTAGCAGCCTCTAGTCAACACGGGTCGAATATGGAAGGTGTGGTGGGTAGCAGCCTCTAGTCGATATGGTAAAGTATGGCTTGTGTGGGGGGTAGCAGCTGCTAGTCAACACGGGTCAAGTATGGCTGTGGGGGGGGTAGCAGTTGCTAGTCAACACGGGTCGAGTGGAAGTGTGGGGGGACATGGGGGAGCGTGGAGGTAAGTCTCGGCAGTTGGTGCTTTGAGAGGAGGCCAAGGCTCTTCTGGGGAGGGCGCTGGTATTGTTGGCCATCTAAAAAACACTTTTTTGTTATTGCTGCTAGGCTCATCGCAAGGGTTCGATGCCTGATGGTGAATCCACTGCTACTAGCACCCACTACCCCTTTTTTTTCTTTTATTTGATAGGAGAGAAATTGATAGGGGGTGGAGAGACAGGGAGAGAGACAGAGAGACACCTGCAGCCCTGCTCCACCACTTGTGAAGCTCCCTCTGCAGGTGGGGACTGGGGGCTTGAACCCAGGTCCTTCCACATTGTAATGTGTGTGTTCACCCTGGTGCACTACCGGCTGCCCTCTTTGGCTGTTTTTAAGTGCGTGTCTTAGTGGTGTTAAGTCTGTTCACAGAGCTATGGATAGCCGTCTCTCCCCACTCCTGTTCATCTGGGGTTTTTTCAGCATTCTGCGCTGGAATCTGCTGGTTGACCAGTAAAGGAAAGTGCTTTTCCTTATTCCCCGCCCCCCCCCCCCCCACCTTTGGCTCAGTGCCTGCATGACAACTCCATTGCTCCTGGCAGCCACTTCTTTCTTTTTTCTTTTGAGGGTGAGAGACAGACAGAAAGAAAGAGGGTAGCAGAGACCGACAGAAGGAGAGATACCTGCAGCACTACGGCACCACTCTTGCAGCTTGGCTCCTGCAGGTGGGAGCCAGGGGCTTGAACTCAGGTCCCCAAGCATGGCAGCGTCTGTGCGGGTCAGCACCTGGCCCATGTGAGGTTTTCCTTCCCAGTCCTTTCAGACTTCCGGAGGGGTGTTGAGTGGACTATGTTACTCACTCGTGTCAGTGCTTCGTTGCTGTATCTGTCCACTGCTCCGAATCACTGCTTTTCCTGTGGCGTGTGGCGTGCCTCTGCCAACACCTAACTTCCCATCTGAGAGACAGCTACACACTTTGCTCCCGCCTCCTCTCGTCCCCGAAGAGCTCGGAGATGAGCCTCCTCTCGCTTGAGACAGCCGAGCGAGAATCCCTGTGGGTTCAGGACCCAGACACGGGATCAGTGGGTCAGCAGGGGCTGCGCTGAGTCCTGGCCGCTCCCCTGTGCGTGCCAGTCACCGCGGCCACTCTGGGAAAGGCCCGTGGAGCGCTCTGCCCCGCTCTTTCCCAGGCTTCCCTTTTGCTCCGCGTTGGCTTTGCTGGTGTCCGTTGCCACTCTCCTTCAGCTATTAATTGTTTTCCTCTTCCAGGTTATGGACTATAACATTAACTTGGGAAAACATCTCCTCCCCCTGGTGGTTCAGGTGCTCAAATACTGCTCTTGTCCTCAACTGCGGCATTATTTCCAACAGCCACCCCGCTGCTCCCTCTGGTCCCTAAAACCGCACATCCGGCAGATGTGGTTGAAGGCTCTGCTTGTCATCCTTTACAAGGTGCGCTGCTCGTGTCACTGCCTCTGGGGTGGGCGGCTCTCTTGGGATGGACAGTGCCCGAGAGCTGCTCTTGACGGCCTCGTGGGGCAGTGCTAACTTGCCCTTCAAAAGAACGATCGTGATGGACAGTTAGTGTTGAGAACCATGAGCTACTGGGATGAGAGCGGTGGGGATTCTTAAGGATGTTATAAGCAGAAATGCGGAATGCTGGGACGTTGACCTGTGGCCTTTGTTGCTGCTCAGACTCTCGTAGTTGATCTAAGTACTAAGTGATCAGGTCAGCAGACAAAGAGAAGAGTCCAGACTGCATTCCTGCACCGGTGCTCATGTCAGGTAATTTCCAGATAGCCATTTGAACTCGGAACTGGCATCCATGCTGGTCACAAGGACAGGCCATGTGCATGGCCCCTGAAGAGCAAGGCTGTGATGAACACGCCTGCCCTTGTTTTTCTTTTATCTTCAGGAGATACTGAGAAAAGCGAGCAGAGCTAGACTAAACAGCAGACTTAGCCTTTCAGTAACCGCCGACACCTCTCTCCTCCTTCCTTCTGTTGAGCAGTATCCGTACCGAGACTGTGAGATCAGCAAGGTCCTGCTGCACCTGATCCACATCACAGTCAATACTCTCAATGCTCAGTACCATAGCTGCAAGCCCCACGCCGCTGCCGCAGGGCCCTTGTACAGTGACAACAGTAACATAAGCAGATACAGCGAAAAGGAGAGAGGTACGTGGCTCGGCTCCCTTCTCTCCCAGACGCACTTCTCTCGCATGCCACACTTTTCTCTCCAGTGACAGAGAGAGCCTGAGGTGTGCCCTGCACCCAGGAAGTCACGTACCATGTACTGTTTCATCAGGTTTCCCACTTCCCCACGAATGCCATGGCTCTGGTTTTTCGTGGCGTATTCAAGGGCAATTTACTAATAATGTGCCCTGAGAAAAAAATGTCTTGTGAGTAATGGCCTGCTCTATGGGCAAGGAGAAAATCTGTAAGGCTTTCCCTCTGCGTTGGAAACACCTTGCTCTGGGTCTGTGAACTAAGTCATGACTGTCACTTACTGAAGCTATAGCCCAGGTCTCTGACTTGTCTCTGAACTGCATGTGCATGGATTGGAATAGAATTTTCATTTGCTGAGGTGGCTTTTCAGAGCCACCTTACTCCAGAAAATCCACTGAAGCCTCTGAAATTAAGTAGCTTTGCCGTGTGGGTTTGAATGCTCTCCAGTACTCACAGGCAGACTTGCGAAAGGTGACACCATCTCATTCAGTCTTAGGAGAGAGCCACGTGCCCGGTGGCTGTTTGTGGTGTCGGTACAGTCTCACTGGGGCGGAGTGCTCTGGGACCTCTCAGTAAGATGGGTGCGGCCACTATGCCACCGTTTGTTTATTACCGACGTATCTGAGAGTCATGTCGACTGTAGACAGAACTGATGGAACGAACGTCTTTAAGTTTAAGGACATTCAGGCCCTTCCTGATGAAAAACTTGTCGGGTAGTTTAGACCCTAGTTTAGGGGAAATTGCTCAGACTTATTTAGATCAGGGCCATCCTCGATGCGGGCTCAGTATTTTGGGCCACTTACAGGTGAACCTTTCTGAGTGGGAGGCACCACCTTGGTCTCTCTGGCTCCATCATCTGTAGTGCAGTTGAAGAATTAGTCCTGACTTACACAGCCACGTAACAAATTGTGTTCCACGGGAAAGAAATTCAGACAGGTCATAGTGTTACAGCTCTCCCGAAACACAGGACTTGATAGGCATTCTTGTTTTTGCAGAAAGTCCCTGGGGACTCTGTACCATTCTGCTCACTCATACTTACTGAGCTGGAGAGACTGGGGTGCTTGCTTTAGCTGACATCTTCTGCTTCGATTTCATGGACTTACACAGTCTTTTATTTTAAGAGAGGCTTTATCCTTAAAGCCTAACTCGAGAAATTTTAAGGAATCATACCTGAGTTCTGTTTACCGCCCCCCATAGATATAAGCAAGTACAGGCCGACGGCCATAACTTAGCGGTGTCGCCCACCCCATACTGGAGGGTAACCTCAATCACTGGGGTAGTAAGTGAACCCCGTAGCCTTTCCTCTGGCTGCTTTGGACCTGGTTTGGCCTTCCCAGAGAGTGAGAGAAGGAAGTTTTGTCGAGTGAACTACATGGACTGCAGTGGAGCAGCCCTTCCCTCCCTGCTTTGGGGCCCACCTTTGGCTTCAGAGTGGCCAAGTAGGGATGGCAGAGGTCCCGGTGTGCTGAGGGAGCTTCACGAAGGAGAGAGTCCAGGGTAGTGCCTCAGACCGAGGGAGCGGAGTCCGGAGTCTCAGAGACGTCTGCTCTCCTTCAGCAGGGGAAACGCTCTTTGCTTTTCTTTTGTTTACTCTTTCAGTCCATGATCACTTGCGGAGCTTTTGGGGTTCCGGTGGCTTTCCTGAGCATTTCTGTGTGCTGTGTATTTCATTGCCAAATGTAGAGTACAGTATTTTGCATTCACAAAGTGTAAGGTGCATGCACTGTTAGGCTGTGTCTATACCAGTTCTCAAACTCCAGCAAGACATGTATTTTGTGCAAAGGGCAGGACTGCTCATTCTCACCAAAGTGGTCTGAAAAGTCACCCAAAGTGGGCATATTCTAAGGTGCCCTGGGCTTCCTTGTTGATCTGCTTTTATGAGCGTTGGGAAAACTTGCCCTCACAGACTCAATTGGATGTTGAGACGCCTCTCTTGAAAGGTGCCAGTGATTATGTGAAGGTTGAGTCTGGCCCTGGGGCAGGTGGGTATCCCTGTGCCTGGACAAAGCACCGCACAGCCCACAGCTAGCCCGGGGACTGGTGTGGAAACCACCCCACCTTGCTCTGCGAAATGCCCCGCGAAATGCTTGTGTAGACACAGCCTAGGAGAGAATAACCTCTCAAGTGTAATTTTGACTTTCTCTCCCCAATTAGAAGAAGATAGTGTTTTTGATGAATCTGATATTCATGACACACCTACTGGACCCTGCAGTAAAGAGTCTCAGACTTTGTTTGCAAGACTGAAAAGGATAGGCGGCAGCAAAATGGTGAAATACCGGCCGGTTGAGATGAGTGTTCAGAGAAGTATGAATTTTTCCTCCTAGTAACTCATGCAGAAATGTTGTACTCTACCATTTGTTTTGGGGTGAAATCTTAATTTTATTCTGTTCCCACACATTTGAATGCCGTTACTCTGATATATGTACGTGCGAGCATATATCTGTATATATACACAGCCATATATATACGTGACTGGTGGACGCATCACCGACACCATGGTTGCCCAGAGGGCCATTTGCTTAGTTCATTTGTTGCCAGATGTTTGCTTCTCTTTCACACGATTTGAACACAGTCTGCTCGGTTTACCTCAACCGAATGTGACCCCTGCCCTTCCAGTGCACAGTGACTAGCACTGAGCAGTTAACCTGAAGCCTGTTTTGGAGATAAGATCTTAAGCTCTCCTTTTGCTTTCCCTCCTCCCAAAGGCTCCTGGTTTGGGGAGTAGAATGAGCCTTGCAAAACACATAGCCAGAGTTAGTGTACTCTTGGTGGCCCCGGGTGGTTATTAGGGTTTGTGGCAGTCGTAGCCCAGGTATGAGGGGAAGGACGGTGAGGTCTCTGAGTGAAACAGTACTAGCTTTTTCTGTTTTAATCAGGTGAAATAGAGCTGGCTGAATATAGAGAAGCGGGTACATTGCAAGACAGCATTCTGCACTGTGTGAGAGAAGAAAGCGTTCAGAAAAAAAAGCTGCGCTCTTTAAAACAAAAATCTCTTGATATAGGGAACGCAGACTCGCTCTTGTTTTCATTAGACGAGCACCGTAGGAAGTCCTGCATAGACCGCTGCTGTGACATAGACAGAGCCGCCCAGGCTGCCTATATCCTGCCCAGACAGCCCGACCCAGGACATCCCCGGCAGGACTCAGCTACGCGGCCTGACGGCTCTGAGGTCCCTGAGAACCCAGCCCTGGGAGGCTTTCCAGAAGCCCGGAGGCCTGTGATTCCGGAAGTGAGGCTGAACTGTATGGAGACGTTCGAGGTGGAAGTGGATTCTCCCGTGAGACCCGTCCCCAAAGAGGATTTGGATCTGATAGACTTGTCCTCAGACTCAACCTCAGGGCCCGAAAAACAATCTGTGCTCTCCATGTCGGACAGCGACTCTCTGCTGTTTGAGCCGCTTCCGCCTCTGCGCATAGTGGAGAGTGATGAAGAGGAGAACATGGAGCAGGGGGACGAGGGTGCCCCTGGCCTGGACACCGTGTCCCCCCCGCCCCTCCCCAGCCACCCCTCAGTCCTCAGCCTGAGTACAAGTCCCCTGGTGCAAGTCAGTGTGGAGAATTGTTCCAGGGACTTCTCTTCCAAAGACTCAGGGAACAGTCTGTCGGCGGGCGACCTGGATGCCATACTCATCGGCCTGGAAGACCCCTCAGACTCTGAGGAGCTCTCCAAGTCTGAGGAGCCTCAGGACTTCTCCTCCGGCAGCCCCCTGACACTCAAACAGAAACGAGACCACCTCCAGAAGTCTTTTGCTCTCCCGGAGACATCGCTGGATGACAACCCCGAGCCCAGCACCGAGGAGAGGCTCGGTGGGCAGACGCCAAGTTCAGGGGCCAAAACCGTCCTCCTCATGCTTCCTGATGACACCGAGGCCCCCACGGGTGGGGAGAAGCCCGACATCAGTGCCAACTTAGACATGGAGCAGAATTCCCAGAGGAAGGTGGGGGAGGAGGGAGCCGAGGAATCGGAATTTAAGATCCAGATTGTTCCCAGGCAGAGGAAGCAGAGAAAGATCGCCGTGAGTGCCATCCAGAGGGAGTACCTGGACATCTTCAACATCCCAGACAGACTGGCAGAGCAGGACCCAGGTGAGCCGGGCTCGCCGCTTCCTCCCCTCCGCCTACATGGGGTGTGCCTGCCGTCCAGTGTGCACCCAGCTCTCTGGTGCCCAGGGTGGCCCTAAAGTCCGCTCACTGGGCGTGTTGGGTTCAGAGGGGACACGGCTCTGTGCGTGTTTTGTATTGGCTGTTGCTCTGCTCTACTGCCAGTTCCTGACCAGCTTAGGGAGTAAGGGTAGTGGTGGCCATAGGCCTTCCAAATAGCGTTTTGCCTCCTCAGACAGAAAAGCGTGATTTCAGCTCTCTTTTCACGCCAGCTGTGCTGTCATGAGCTATGGTGTCTACAGAAAGAACAGACATACAGGCTTAAAGCAGAGCTCGGTGGCGAGGCATTGGCTGTAGGGTCATTTGGGACGATGGCTGATGAGAAAGCCCAGTTTCTGCTGTCTGCTGGATACTTTCTACCATCAGCCCCCCACGCAGAGCTGTGACACTGTCTCCCAGCCCACTCCCCACTGCCTTTCATTCTGTGGCCAAACCAGGTTCTGGAAGTTCCTTCCAGTAGGGCAGCTAACTATACTCCCCGACATGTTGAAGCCTTCTGTTCCCTTTCTTCTCTGGAGAAGTGCTGTTCTAACCTATGGTTTTTGGTCTTTATGTCTCTCCTTGCTGAAGTCAAAGGCCCCAAGTGGAAGGACTTTGTCAGGTTTGTCTGCTGACTGTACTCAGTGCCCAGCCCCGTGTTGGCAAATACTTAGTGAGCGGGTGAATGGTATGAGTGGCCAGTGCAGCATTTGCTGCAGATGGGGAGACCCTGGATGGCCGTCCTTTAAGCTAGTAACTGTGCAGCTCTTCCAGATATTTTTGTATTGTCTTCAGCTGGATATAAGTGGAGGACTTCAAGATGGAGCGAAAAGCACCCTGACACTAGTGATTAGGAAGAAGTATCTTCTAGTGAAGACGTTTCTTTAAAATGAAAAATTCGCCACTACTTTAAAAGCCTTAATGGTCTTTCAAGGAATGCATGAAATTAGCTTCCAGCCATCTGGGTTTACACTAGTGGTGGTCCTGCTCTGCAATAGAGCATAAAATTGAGGCGGAGAAGGCAAAGAGAGGGCACTGTGTGTATTTTGACTATGTGATGGGGGGTACTGGAAGTGGCAGAGGCTTGGACATAGGTGCCACGTGCAGGCCATGCTCCTGGGAACTCTGGGACCAGTGTTTCCAAGAACGTAAAGGGTGGGGGAGACAGCATCATGGTTCTGCAGAAGTCCAAGGTTCACTCCCCAGCACCACCAGAAGCCAGAGCTGAGCAGGGCTCTGCATTTCTCTTTGTGTCTCTCTGTATCTCTGTCATTAAAACAGATAAACAACTTAAAAATTAGGGGTAAGCTCAGCAGGCACACTGACTTAAATGAGTGTATCAGGTGGACAGATCCAGGGAAGTATCTTGAACTTGCTCTTAATCAAGAGCCCCAGGTTTTAAACAACATTTCTGTTTGTAGATCCTTCTACGAAAGGACTTTCAGCTTTGGAAATGCCTCGAGAGTCCTCCTCTGCCCCGACGTTAGAAGCAGGCCTTCCTGAAGCAAGTGGCCACCCAGTATCAAGTAAGATTTCCTTGATGGTCATTTCACCTGCACAGTGACTTTGGAGCACTGCTCTCAGTGTTGGCATTCCTGGGGGAGATTCTGAAATATTGTGTCTGCTTTCTTGGTGACAGAGACCCTGACATGTAGACCCATTTCTATCAGCATCTCAAGAGATCGACATATGTTTGGCCAAGGTCCAAAAGAAATGGCTTAAGTTAACTTTGAATAGCCCCCATCACTGACAAAAATATTACCTAATTTACTATGAAATAAATCCATCAGCTATGTCACAACCCCCAACCATGATCCTCTGTGGATCTGAAAATAGGAATGGCATGAATGTTACAGGAGCTGTTGGGGGCAACTCTCTCCTCTCAGTGGTTGCTGAATTCTGACCTCGAGGAGCTTGTATGCCACTGAGGTGGAGGTAGGGGAATCTGCCTTACTCAGTTAAGAGGTGGACACGGGCAGTTCCTAGTGAGAAGCAAATGCACAGAGGCACAGCTTCTGCCAACCCCATCACGCGTGCTGTCCACTAGTCCCCTGTGTTCACGTGGGCACCACTTGAAGAGTTTTCATTCTCATCCGCTTCTTTTTTTTAATGAGACGGTCCTTAAAAATAAGAAACAGGTAAAAAATTTAACTTAGATGCTGGACTGGTAGTATGGAACAATATCATCACCGTCCATGAATTCATTCATGCACTCATTCATTCAGCATGCATGTCTTACATGTCTGTTGGGTACAAGGCACTGGGCTTGGCAAGCTTGGCATGGAAAGCAAGCAAACCGGATAATCCTTGTTCTCGGGGGCTTTTGGGTATGACAGGAGTGCTAGTTGCCACCCATTTAACACTTGCATGTGCCAGGCACTGTGCTGAGTAGTTTGCACACACTTCTGTCTTGGTCAGCCCTCCCTCCTGTCGGGGCTTCATGGCAGAGTCATTGCCCCATCTCACAGGACAGGAGACTGCAGAGGCTCAGAAAGTCTGAAGGTGTCTTTGTTGCACACAGCTCCTGCGTGGTAGAGACTGGGATTGATGGGAGGTCTATTTATTTCTCAAGCGGTCTTCTGTATTTAAGTGCACTATGTTCTGTTATTAGGATCCAGATCCTTTTGTAATAGAACAGAAATTCTGAGAGAGAGAGAGAGAGAGAGAGAGAGAGAGAGAGAGCACTTCCAAGTGATAATTGCCCTCTTTGTAGCAAAGAACACTGAGCTCTGAATCTAGTTCTTATCCTTTGCCTTTGTCACAAGATATTTATTTACTGTCATGATAAAATGCCCATTTTTGAGCTTGGGTGCTGAAGTCATCGAAGCGTCTCCTTCCACCCCACCCCCCCCAGGCTGCGTGCACCATCTTGAAATGGAGTGAGCTCTAAGTAGAATGCCAAGTTAGTGTGAGTGAAGGCAGGGTGATTAAGCTAGTCTAACTTCAGGGTTAGTGAGATGTATCAGAAACGGTGTGAACCAAATACACCTTGAGTCTCAGTCATGACTGAGTCGTGGGAAGACCTTCTGGATTTAGCATGGTCACCAGGAGCTCACCACTAAGTCCTTGGTGGTGTGATGGCCACGGGAGGTGTGGTGCCGACACTCAGGGCTCTCTCTGCTGTCTTGACCAACAGTCGGCAGTGGGGGAAACTGCTCAGCTGCTTGACATTCTAGATTCTTTGCCATCTGCTAGATGCTGCTGATTTTTTAAATTGGTCCACGCTTCTAAAATGTGCTTTTGAACTTTCCTTGAAACAGCACTTCACAAGTGAGCCATAAAATAATGAATCTTGCCAACCGACAGCAAGAACCAGAGACTTGCCTCCTGGCTTACGTAATTTCTGTGAATTCAGTTAATATGGGCTTGAAGACGTAAGAGTTCCCATTACTCCCTCCCTTCAGATCATCCGTGAATGCCATTAGTCACACAGCATGCTAGTTACATGAAAAGTAATGTTCCAATTAATTTCCCATCTCACCTACTTGCTGCCTGGAACCATGACCACACAAGCTGTGTCTGCCTCTCGGGACTCTCCCGAGCCATACGATCACCCCAGTTTTCACTACCTCCTCCTGGGACATGGAATTCAGAGGTCCCACTTCTGAGAGGGGGGCAGCACAGGTCCTCAATCCACAATACTTGGGGTGGTTCAGAAAAGGTGGGTGGACTTGGTGGAGAGGGGACGGGGACGGGACAGGCTCACTCCGCGCTCTACAGGAAGCAGCGCTTTTCTCTGTACTTCTGGTTTTTGGAAATGCTTACAACATGACAATTCATTGGTGAGATGCCTGTCGGTGCTTCCTGCAGAATGCAGCTGCTGCCACTGTTCCTGCAAAGTAAAGATGGTTCGAAGGTCCTAGCGGAATGCTGCTCCAGTCACTCGTGTCAAGCAGCAGGTGGAGGCCCAGGCAGAGATGGACTTTGGTTCTTGTGAGGCCTCCTTGGCTGGCTGGGGCTCCTGTTTCTCTCTCTAAAAGTTGGGGTTGGTGTGTGTCATCCTGCTGTGCAAGGTGGGGGGAATGCCTAGTGGGGGCTGCAAGTACCGTAGCCGCAGCGACACTACTCCAGCAGTGCCACCTGTCTCCCTCCAGGTGGAGTAGGGGGACAGCCAAGCCAGAGAACAGCATCCTGTATTGTAGCTGGAGCAGACGTGGCTGGCAGCAGGCGAGGGCCCATGAGTCCTGCTCTTTCCTGAGTGGGGCAGAGGGCCGTGGCTTGCAGTGCGGACAGAAGCCTGGGGCTTAACAGGCAATTCAGAGTCGGTGAAGGTTCAGTTGAGGCTCTGGCTGTGTGGAGCCTCTGTGTGAGAGACTGGTTGCCCCTAGTAACCCTCTGCTAATTTCCTCCACATAGCTCAGTATAGGCAGATGAAAAGGGGATCCCTGGGAGCCCTGACAATGAGCCAGTTAATGAAGCGGCAGCTGGAGCACCAGTCTAGCGCTCCCCATAGCATCAGCAGCTGGGACACTGGTGGGTCACATTTCTTTATTCCTCTTTCCCTCTCATACTAGTGAATGCCACTTTCTGTGTCCCCTCCGCTCCCCTGCTAAGGCATAAACTTGCTATTGTGTTTTGTGGTTCAAGTCTTTTTTTTAACCTTTAGGTCATCAGTTCGTGTCTTTTTAAACTTCCCAGTTGTTCCAGAGCCACTGTTGATGCATCTAGTCTAAGTCTTCTCTTGAGGATCAGATGCTGCCTATGTGGGTGTTGCATGATATGAACATTAGTGTGTCAATAGAGGGGTGTTACTGTGATCTCATGGTGTGATGAGAAAGCCGGCCAGAAGAGCAGATCCCAGGATCCTGATCCGGGAACTCGGAAGCCCCACATGTGTTAGCACTAGTAGTCGACCAGCTCTGCTCTGGGAACATGAGCTCTGTGCATCAGCCAGCATGAGACCACTGAGCCCCGTGCCCTCACCTCGCACAGCGGAACTGTGTCTCGCCTCAGCGCTGACACAGAATGGGCTGGCCTGACACTGCTCCCCGTTGGCTGAACATCCTCCCATCCTCTGCACACATCCCCACGCATCCAGTCCTGCTCTGTGCTTTCTCTCCTCCTCCTCCTCCTGATGCTCTCTTCTGCTCTCTCCTCCTCCCCAACCTTCTCCTTTTTACTAAATGGGTCTTTTGCGTCACAAGGTCACAGACGTGAGTGCACTTTGCAGCACACGGGCTCGAGGGTGTGTGGACAGCTCACGGTGGTGTGACCTGGACTGGACGGCCACAGTATCTTAGTCCTTTCTGGCTGTAGTTTAAGAGATTCTTTTCTTTTTTAATTTTTTAAATCTTTATTTACTTATTGGATAGAAGCAGTCAGAAATCTAGAGGGAAGGGAGTGACAGAGAGGGAGAGAGACAGAGAGACCCCTGCAACACTGCTTCACCACTCTTGAAGCTTTCCCCCTGCAGGTGGGGACTGGGGACTCGAACCTGGGTCCTTGCGCACTGTAACACGTGCGCTCAGCCAGGTGCGCCACCAGTCGGCCCTGAGATTATTTTCTGTCTTCCCCTGGAGCAGGAATTATAATGTTTACAAAACCAAAATCTGAAGGTGTTGTGATTGTCTTCAAAGCTGTAGCAGTTGTATGCATTTCACCTGACTTCCCTTATTCTCCCTAAAATGAAAGAGATTTATCTAGAGAATTACAGCTCACACACCATGCTCAGTCCTGCATGTCAGACAATTTCAAGTCTCCTATCTTCTTAAAGAGTTCATACACCTCTCAAGAGTTCATGTTTTATCTTCCCTTTATGATGCTAAGTGGAAGTAGTGCAGGTTGATAGGTCAGGGGGATAGAAAGACATAGGATGGCCAGCACTGAGAGTCTCCTGGGCATGTCCACACCAAAGAGAACTTTATCTCTTTACTGAGATGAAGTAAAAATCAAAGATCATTTGAAGGTTCTTCTGCTAATTGTCTGGTAATGAAATGCCCAGCTCCTGTTTGGGGCTCCCAGGTGATGGTGGTGGTGGTGGTTTTAGCATGCTACCATTTTCTGTAGCAAATAGCTCAGCCTAAACGAATTCCTTTAGATTCTGACTACAAACACAATTCGTAGTCATGACCCACTCAGTATACTTATAAAAAGGCAGGTAGATCCAAATTTCCAATCCAATTTTTTAATCTACAAAAATCTGTGTGATGCCTAATTACCTATTTAAGTAAAGTTTCACTCTTCAACGCGACGTCAGCCTCGTTTGTGTCACCTTGGTTTCTTGTGTAGTCCTTCCCTTTCCCGCCTGGGAATGCCTGAGCTGGCTTCCCATGCTTCTTTCTGTTTTCCCCCAGTTCAGTTAGAGAGTCCTTGCAGTATTTCCATTTTAGTTGTTCTGTTCAAAGTCCTCCCCAAGTCCGACACCAGAGGAGAGACAATAAATGTGTGATTGGAGGTCAGGTGGCTGTCACTCATTCACTACTATGGACCCAGCGGCTCTGGAGCTTCCAGAAGAACACGTCTCGGTGTGGACCCACTGGGAATGGTGGTTTCCTGGAGCTTGGAACCCTTGGATCCACCTCCTCATGAGCCTGCCGACTCAGAGGATACCTGCCCCTCTTTCTGCCTGCATCCCATGACCCTCTGACTCTGCCTCACCTTTCTTGTAATGCACCTGTCCTATTGCTGCCCCGGCCCCAAGCTCCTTCTCTCATTCCCGACTCACGCCTGTCACCTCCTTGCCACCAGTCCACATGCTTTGTGTGTGACCTTTCTGGGTGGGCACTGCCTGAAGCAATCACTTATATATTTACTGATCTGCATGAAACATTCTCCTTTATTTAATTTATTGTTTTCGTTTCATATCAGGAGACTGAGATTTGAGCTTTTTCAGGGGCAGAGAGGACCTGGACTTTGGGGGGTTATTCTAGACGTCACCCTGCTTTCTTCTGCATCTCATAGACTTGGGTGAACCCCTATGAGCTCTGGACTAAACCTGGCCAGTTCCTATAAATGCCGCTCATGGGCCATAGCAACGCTCCCAGGTTGTTGTGTTGCAATGTGTGCAGGTAAGCACAGCGTGTGCTGAGACGTTCTCTTTATCCACAGAACAGGTACAGCCTGGGAAACGGCAGTGTAACGTGCCGGTGTGCCTGAACCCTGACTTGGAGGGGCAGCCGCTGAGGACGAGAGGTCAGTTCCATTGCCTCCTCTGCAGCAGGTGCAGCTCTGGGAGCTGGAGCCTGGGGCCACGGGCCAACTGTCTCATGACTCCTAAAACTTCTTCCTGAGATGGACTTTCTAAACTCCAGGGCCACACAGAGCAAGTCTGCAAATGCTCACATAATTTCTTTTGATTTGTTTTGCCTCCAGGGTTATTGCTGGGCCGCAGTGCCATTTTTCCCATTTTCTTGGATCGGACAGAGAGAAATTGAGAGAGGAGGGGGAGATAGACAGAGGGGGAGAGAGATACTTGCAGACCTGCTTCACCGGGTACACCTCTGCACCCTCTCTCTCTCATACACACACACACATACACACACACACACAGAGACAGGCAGACACACACACAGACAGGCACGTACATAGACACACACACAGAGAGACACACACAGAGAGATACATATACACAGACACACACACACACACACAGACAGGCAGACACACACACAGACAGGCACGTACATAGACACACACACAGAGAGACACACACAGAGAGATACATATACACAGACACACACACACACACACACAGACAGGCAGACACACACACAGACAGGCACGTACATAGACACACACACAGAGAGACACACACAGAGAGATACATATACACAGACACACACACACACACACACACAGACAGGCAGACACACACACAGACAGGCACGTACATAGACACACACACAGAGAGACACACACAGAGAGATACATACACACACACACAGACACACACACACACACACACACACACACACACACACACACACAATTTTTCCCCGTTTTGGGAATAGCCACCCATGGGTGATTTCCTGACCACCCACGCTTGGATCCTAATACATATCAGACTCTCATTTCACCCTGTATCGGCTTCTCTGAACTTGGAACTTGGGGGTGCCTTTGGTACTGCAGACTTCGTCATGACTCAATTGTTACACAGACAGCTGGAGTTCATAGCGTCCTCTTGCATCTCTGCCCTCCTGGTGCATCCCTTTGTTTCTGCATCAGGAGACCACTCAGAAATCTATCAGCTCAGCTGGTCTTGCCTGGGGTGCTAATGCACTGGTGGAACCCACCTGCTATTACGGACATGACCACAAGTGCTGCACCGCACATTCTGTTATCCTGGGGGCGCTAATGCACTGGTGGAACCCACCTGTTATTACAGACACGACCGCAAGTGCTGCACCACACATTCTGTTATCCTGGGGGCGCTAATGCACTGGTGGAACCCACCTGCTATTACGGACATGACCACAAGTGCTGCACTGCACATTCTGTTATCCTGGGGGCGCTAATGCACTGGTGGAACCCACCTGCTATTACGGACACGACCACAAGTGCTGCACCGCACGTTCTGTTATCCTGGGAAAACGCTTTCTGATGCTTTTGTGGTGGGGAGCAGCCAGATGGCTTTGCTTCCTCTTCTTGGTTCTGTGGTTACTACATGGAAGTCGCTGGTCGTAGCTCTGAGTGGTGACAGCTCTGTTAACGATAGATGTGGGAGCTTGCTCATCTGCTCTGGCCCTTGCCATGTGACTTCTCCCAACTTTGGCTCAGGCACGTGGGCCTGCAGGAAGCATGATCTGTTGATGCCCAAGAAGCACAAGCTTTTAAATTCAGCCTTCTGTACTTTGGCTTTTTATTTTATTTTAATTTATTTTTTTAAAGTTAAAAAATTTTTTTATTCTCTTTATTTATTGGATAGAAACAGCCAGAAATTGAGACGGAAGGGGGTGATAGAGAGGGAAAGAGACAGACACCTGCAGCCCTGCCTCACTACTCGTGAAGCTTTCCCCCTGCAGGTGGGAACCGGGGGCTCGAACCTGGGACCTTGTGCACTATGACATGTGCGCTCAACCAGGTGTGCCACCACCTGGCCCCTGTACTTTGGTTTTTTAGAGCAACTCCTTACACTTTACCGTAGTGTTCATTATTACTGCTATTTTAACATTCTTTAAAAAAGATTTTATTTATCTGTTGATAGAAAGAAATAAGAAGGGAGGGGGATGGAGGAGAGACACCCACAGATGTGCTTCACTGTTTGCAAAGCTCTTCTCTGCAGGTGGGGACTGGGGACTTGAACCTCGGGTCCTTTTGCATTGTGATGTGTGTTCAGCCAGTGTGCCACCGGCTCCCATTTTATTATTTTATGGGAAAAAATTTTCATTGAAGAAATGCTAATTTGCAGGTCTCTTTTTCATAAATTATTTACAGGTCTTGGGGGCATTGACCATACTGTTTAATAATCAGATTTGTCTTTTATCTGGACCTGGTGATTACCCATTTCTCTCATTGGCTAGCTGGTAGGCATGCCTACAGAAGGAAAAGCTGGTTGTTCACTCAAAGCAGCATCTTTATGAAGCAGTTAAAGGTGTTTGCTAGAGACACACAGGATGCACCTGGGCATGAACGCTGTCCAGAGGTGCTGAGCACAGAAGCAGCATTCGGCTTCTTTGCCTGGGACCTGAGGAATGAGGTAGAGGGTTCTCAGGCCCCCCGTCCCCTGTGCCCCGCTGCTTAGGTCTGCAGGTTTCCTGCCCCTCACAAATGCTTTCTTAATGTCTTGTTTTTTATTAGTGACTGTATACTTGTGGTAGGGATGTGATTCCACACAGTTCCCACCATCGGAGCTTTGTTTACACCCGCCACTGGAAACTCCTCTCCTTTACCCCTCTGGGAGTATGGACCAACATGGGCCCTGCATGGTGCTGCTCCTGGCGCCTGCATTTTCTCTTTTTTAGTAGAGGATGAGAGGCAGATAGAAATGGCGGGGGAAGAGGGAGAGACATGCAGCTCTGCTCCATCACTCACCTAGCTCCCCTGCAGGTAGATGCCAGGGACTCGGTTTCCTGCTCACGGTGACACGTGAGCTCTACTCAGTGTGGCAGCACCTCTCCCAAACACTGATGCTCTAACGGCCACACCGTGGGCTGGCTGAAGGCCCTAGATATTGCCTTCAGGACCCTTGACATTTCATGCTCACATATTAAATTCATTCATCTCAGTTTGAAAAACCAAGCATTTTCTCACAGGTAGAAGACAGTGCCAAGTCAGATGTCTCCCCTCCACAGTTGTGTAGCGCTGTTGGGCCTCCTTCCCTCCCCACTTGTGACTTTTGGGAAAGCGCTGTCATGTCGGACACTTGTGGTCATGTCCACCTTATATGGGTGCTGCTAGTCATTTATTTACTTTCCATTTATTGCTTTATTTAATTTATTTTTCTTATTTCTGATAGGAAAGAGAGAATTGAGAGGGGAGGGGAGGGGAAGGAAGAGAGGGAGAAGGAAAGACAGACACCGTCAGCCCTGCTCCAAAGCTCGTGAACCTCCCTACAGGTGGGGAGCGGGGGCTTGAACCCGGGCCCTTGCACATGTGCCACTGCCTGATCCTGTAACTCTCATTTAAAGTTGCTATTGAATATGTCCCCAGATCCTCTCTCTCTCTCTCTGTCATTGCCAGGGCTCCACTGCTCTGGGATGGCTTTTTCAGAATATACATATATGTATCTACGGGGAAAGAAAGAGAGAGAGACAGAGAGGGAGGGGAATGCCGAGAACGAGACAGAGGGAGAGAGTGAAAGAGACCGCCGCCTTGGACAGAGGGAGAGAGTGAAAGAGGCCGCCTTGGACAGAGGGAGAGAGTGAAAGAGGCCGCCGCCTTGGACAGAGGGAGAGAGTGAAAGAGGCCGCCTTGGACAGAGGGAGAGAGTGAAAGAGGCCGCCGCCTTGGACAGAGGGAGAGAGTGAAAGAGGCCGCCGCCTTGGACAGAGGGAGAGAGTGAAAGAGGCCGCCGCCTTGGACAGAGGGAGAGAGTGAAAGAGGCCGCCTTGGACAGAGGGAGAGAGTGAAAGAGGCCACCTTGGACAGAGGGAGAGAGTGAAAGAGGCCGCCTTGGACAGAGGGAGAGAGTGAAAGAGGCCGCCTTGGACAGAGGGAGAGAGTGAAAGAGGCCGCCGCCTTGGACAGAGGGAGAGAGTGAAAGAGGCCGCCTTGGACAGAGGGAGAGAGTGAAAGAGGCCGCCGCCTTGGACAGAGGGAGAGAGTGAAAGAGGCCGCCTTGGACAGAGGGAGAGAGTGAAAGAGGCCGCCGCCTTGGACAGAGGGAGAGAGTGAAAGAGGCCGCCGCCTTGGACAGAGGGAGAGAGTGAAAGAGGCCACCTTGGACAGAGGGAGAGAGTGAAAGAGGCCGCCTTGGACAGAGGGAGAGAGTGAAAGAGGCCGCCGCCTTGGACAGAGGGAGAGAGTGAAAGAGGCCGCCGCCTTGGACAGAGGGAGAGAGTGAAAGAGGCCGCCACCTTGGACAGAGGGAGAGAGTGAAAGAGGCCGCCGCCTTGGACAGAGGGAGAGAGTGAAAGAGGCCGCCGCCTTGGACAGAGGGAGAGAGTGAAAGAGGCCGACGCCTTGGACAGAGGGAGAGAGTGAAAGAGGCCGCCTTGGACAGAGGGAGAGAGTGAAAGAGACCGCCGCCTTGGACAGAGGGAGAGAGTGAAAGAGGCCGCCTTGGACAGAGGGAGAGAGTGAAAGAGGCCGCCGCCTTGGACAGAGGGAGAGAGTGAAAGAGGCCACCTTGGACAGAGGGAGAGAGTGAAAGAGGCCGCCTTGGACAGAGGGAGAGAGTGAAAGAGGCCGCCGCCTTGGACAGAGGGAGAGAGTGAAAGAGGCCGCCTTGGACAGAGGGAGAGAGTGAAAGAGACCGCCGCCTTGGACAGAGGGAGAGAGTGAAAGAGGCCGCCTTGGACAGAGGGAGAGAGTGAAAGAGGCCGCCGCCTTGGACAGAGGGAGAGAGTGAAAGAGGCCGCCGCCTTGGACAGAGGGAGAGAGTGAAAGAGACCGCCGCCTTGGACAGAGGGAGAGAGTGAAAGAGGCCGCCTTGGACAGAGGGAGAGAGTGAAAGAGACCGCCGCCTTGGACAGAGGGAGAGAGTGAAAGAGGCCGCCTTGGACAGAGGGAGAGAGTGAAAGAGGCCGCCGCCTTGGACAGAGGGAGAGAGTGAAAGAGGCCACCTTGGACAGAGGGAGAGAGTGAAAGAGGCCGCCTTGGACAGAGGGAGAGAGTGAAAGAGGCCGCCGCCTTGGACAGAGGGAGAGAGTGAAAGAGGCCGCCGCCTTGGACAGAGGGAGAGAGTGAAAGAGGCCGCCTTGGACAGAGGGAGAGAGTGAAAGAGGCCGCCGCCTTGGACAGAGGGAGAGAGTGAAAGAGGCCGCCGCCTTGGACAGAGGGAGAGAGTGAAAGAGGCCGCCACCTTGGACAGAGGGAGAGAGTGAAAGAGGCCGCCGCCTTGGACAGAGGGAGAGAGTGAAAGAGGCCGCCGCCTTGGACAGAGGGAGAGAGTGAAAGAGGCCGACGCCTTGGACAGAGGGAGAGAGTGAAAGAGGCCGCCTTGGACAGAGGGAGAGAGTGAAAGAGACCGCCGCCTTGGACAGAGGGAGAGAGTGAAAGAGGCCGCCTTGGACAGAGGGAGAGAGTGAAAGAGGCCGCCGCCTTGGACAGAGGGAGAGAGTGAAAGAGGCCACCTTGGACAGAGGGAGAGAGTGAAAGAGGCCGCCTTGGACAGAGGGAGAGAGTGAAAGAGGCCGCCGCCTTGGACAGAGGGAGAGAGTGAAAGAGGCCGCCGCCTTGGACAGAGGGAGAGAGTGAAAGAGGCCGCCGCCTTGGACAGAGGGAGAGAGTGAAAGAGACCGCCGCCTTGGACAGAGGGAGAGAGTGAAAGAGGCCGCCTTGGACAGAGGGAGAGAGTGAAAGAGACCGCCGCCTTGGACAGAGGGAGAGAGTGAAAGAGACCGCCGCCTTGGACAGAGGGAGAGAGTGAAAGAGGCCGCCGCCTTGGACAGAGGGAGAGAGTGAAAGAGGCCGCCTTGGACAGAGGGAGAGAGTGAAAGAGGCCGCCTTGGACAGAGGGAGAGAGTGAAAGAGACCGCCACCTTGGACAGAGGGAGAGAGTGAAAGAGGCCGCCTTGGACAGAGGGAGAGAGTGAAAGAGGCCGCCGCCTTGGACAGAGGGAGAGAGTGAAAGAGACCGCCGCCTTGGACAGAGGGAGAGAGTGAAAGAGGCCGCCTTGGACAGAGGGAGAGAGTGAAAGAGACCGCCGCCTTGGACAGAGGGAGAGAGTGAAAGAGGCCGCCGCCTTGGACAGAGGGAGAGAGTGAAAGAGGCCGCCGCCTTGGACAGAGGGAGAGAGTGAAAGAGGCCGCCTTGGACAGAGGGAGAGAGTGAAAGAGGCCGCCTTGGACAGAGGGAGAGAGTGAAAGAGACCGCCGCCTTGGACAGAGGGAGAGAGTGAAAGAGACCGCCGCCTTGGAGCTTCTCCCAGTTGCCTCCCAGGGCTGGTTCCAACCTGAGTCTCACGATGGCGAAGCAGCCCTCCCCTCCATTTCTCTTTGTCGCCTCTTTTGGCTCACCTGAACTCTTCCTGTTTTTTTTAATCAGGAAGCAGAGGGAGAGATAGGAGTCTGGCTCTGAACAACATACAAGCACAAAGCACAGTGTTTCTTGAGCCTGTTTCACCAGAAGGGATCTAACATGTCCCAGGGCCGTCCTGGTCACAGCCTCTGGCTGCGGTGACCTTGGTGGGTCTGCAGGCGAGGCCCTCAGTGCTCACCCCACTCCCCTCTGTTGCCTGTGCAGGTGCCACCAAGTCCAGCTTGCTGTCCGCGCCCAGCATAGTCAGCATGTTTGTGCCGGTCCCCGAGGAGTTCACAGATGAGCAGCCTGCGGTGATGACAGACAAGTAAGTGCTGGCCGCAGGGGGCGCCTTCGCTCTGCGCAGCTCGGGGGTCTGGCGGGGGCACAGGCTCCGCTGGGAGTCGCTATTCCTGCTCCACACAGCACTGGCTGTGGTGGGGACACACGCGGCTTAGTTACTTCAGAAGTGAAGCTTTGGAGGAGTTTCCACAAAAGCCCGGGACTGTTTTTTTTTTTTTTTGCCTCCAGGGTTATCGCTGGGGCTCAGTGCCTGCACTATGAATCCACTGCTCCTGGAGACCATTTTTTTCTTTTTTTATTGGCTAGGACAGAGATAAATTGAGAGAGGAGGGGGAGATAGATAGAAAGAGAAACACCTGCAGCCCTGCCTCACTACTTGTGAAGCATCCCCCCCTGCAGGTGGGGGGCAGGGCTTGAACCTGGATCCTTGTACTGCGTACACTTAACCGGGTAAGCCACTCCCAGTCCCCACCATCCTTTTCATTTGAGTAATCACAAATACAGGCCACATGACGTCACCCATAGCTTCGCCTACCTGCTTAGCCCCAGAATTAAGCAAGCTGTGTACATGTGTGTGTGGGGGGCTGGGGCCACCTGCCTCTGGAGAAGACGGCCGGGCTTCCCTGCGTCCTGCTGACTCCACATCCTGGCTCGCACCCACATAGGTCACTTGTTTATTTACTTTTGAAAAGAGGCAGGGACAGACTAGGGAATTTTTAGTCTGAAACTTTCATTTTTCCCCGGGGAATCTTTCTTTCCAGCGAATGGGAAGCATCAAGTTGCTGCCACCCTGGTGGTACCTCCCACCAGTGTCCTGGGGCTCCCAGAACGGAGAGCAGTGAGGCGTGTGCCAGCCCCGGGCTATGAGCCGTCTCAGGGGTCCCCCAGCGCCCATGTGGGAGCTGTTGGGGTGTCTGAGGCAACGTTCCCTGGGGGAATGGTCTTTTCCTTGGGGGACTGCTGAGTCTCATTACTGTGGCTGGCTGAAGGCAGCCTGCTCCATCTCAGTGCTCCGCTGGGCTTCCTGGAAAGCGTCCTTCTGCTCTCCTGCAGGTGCCACGACTGCGGGGCCGTCCTTGAGGAGTATGACGAGGAGACGTTGGGGCTGGCCATTGTGGTCCTGTCCACCTTCATCCACTTGAGCCCAGACTTGGCGGCCCCGCTGCTACTGGACATCATGCAGTCGGTGGGCAGGTGCGTGACTCACGGCTGCTACTGTTCTTGTCGTCGTTGGACAGGACAGAGAGAAATGGAGAGAGGAGGGGAACACAGAGAGGGGGAGAGAAGGACAGACACCTGCAGACCTGCTTCACCGCCTGTGAAGTGACCCCCCTGCAGGTGCGGAGCCGGGGGCTCGAACTGGGATCCTTGCGCTTTACACCATGTGCACTTAACATGGTGTGTGCTACTGCCCGGCTCCCGAGAGTTTAATTAATGAATGCCCAGTCACAATTCCTTTCAACAGTACTGTCCGTAGTGGGTGGCGACGGTGCACATCATCAGCCCCCACGTGCAAGGACCTGGGTTCAAGTCCCTGTGCTCACCTGCGGGGGAGAGGGCGTCATGCACAGTGAGGCCGTGCTGCTGTAGCCTCTCTCCTCTTTTTTCTGTCTCCCTTCCGTCTCTCTGTCCCTGTCCAATAGATGAATGAATGCTTATTGTTTAGAAAGAAAAAATTTAAAAAACTGTTCATTATGGAACAGTCAGAATTGCCTTTCTGGTTTGTTACTGCCTCCTTGAAAGAGCTTTTAGTTATAATACATGTGTAAGTTTTTTTTTTTAATTTAAGTGAGAATAAATGGTGTTTAAACATGACCAACTGTTGTGGTTTATGCAGAAACTTTGGAAAAGAAGCAAATTTAAGTTGGTAGCAGATGCATTTTTACATAGTCACTGTACTTGGGTTCAAATTTCTGCTTCCTTTCAGCAGACTGCCAAGAGGCAGGAGGCGAGTAGCCACATTCTTAGTCTCAGCCTGAGCACAAACTCTGTCAGGAACTAGATCCTGTGCTGGTGTACCCTGTAGAGTGCACACCTTATGGGTTCGAGCCTCCGTCCTCACGATCAATGGAGCAGTGCCTAAGTTATCTCCCCCACCCCATTTCTCCTATGTCTGTCTGAAACAAACAAACAAACAAACAAACAAACAAACAAACAAACAAACAAACAAACGGCACAGGGCCTTCAGGAGTGGTGGAGCCGTGCAGACTGATGCCCAGCAACACTATGGCGGCAGAGCCAGATCCTGCCATCACCCTCCTCGGGTGTCCGATTCCAGAGGAGGTGATGTGGGTGCCTAGTCCTCGGCTCCCCCGTGCTGGCCTCGCAGGAGCTAGCTCCAGCATGCTCTGAGGCCGTGCCCCTTCAGCACCATCCTTCCCCAGACCGTTTTGCTTTCTGCTGTCCTTCTAGATCCCTCTGAAACCATCCCCCTGTGCTGGCTGCACTCTCAGCCACCACCCACCGTGTTGTGTCTCCTTGGCTGGGCTTCTTTCTCAGCCTAGTGCCATCACTGTGAGAGAGCCGCCGGGTGCAGCTGGTAGGTCTGTTCCTTCCGCGTGGGTTTCTGGCTGTGCCTGCTCTCAGAGTCCTAGCTGACACGCGTGTAACAGTCTTCTTGCTTGTGCCTTCAATATCTTACTCATTAAGACGTCATCTTCTAAATCTATCAGTTTAGTAAATCTTTATTTTTTTATCAAATGATATTTATTTTTAATTTTATTTATTCATTCTTGGGATAGAAATAGAAATTGAAAAGGGGGGGGTAGGGAGAGAGAGACAGAGACAGCTGCAGCCCTGTTTCACCATTCGTGAAGCTTTCCCCCTGCAGGTGGGGTCGGGCTGGCACCCAGGTCCTTGCACACTGTAATGTGTGTGCTTAACCAGGTGCGCCACCACCTGACCCCGAAAGTCTCTTTCTACGTGGCAACATATGGAATAGTCCCAGAACCACGTGACACCTTCCCAGCATTCACGCTAACCCCTGTGCTGGGCATGTCACCTGATCCAGCTCCCTTCTCCAAACACCACTTGCTAAGCCAACAGTCAGCTTGCAGAGACCCCTGAGCCACTTCCTGCCTTGCCTTGGGCAGTCTGGTTTGCCTGGGCTCAGGGTTCAGAGGCTGAACACAGTGGACGCTGAGCTGGGCTCACATGAGGGAGACAGGCTCAGATGTGCTACTGTGTGAGCTGACTGCAGAGGCCCCTTCGTACACTGGCTGGGTGGCGTGGAGCTGGCTTCACTCGTGATTCTTAGTGGAAACATCGGATGGGGGCCTGGTAGCGGTGCACCTGGTTACAGTGCACAAGGACCTGGGTTCAAACCCCCGGTCCCCACCTGCAGGGGGAAAGCTTTGCGAGTGGTGAAGCAGCACCGCAGGTGTCTCTCTGTCTTTCTCCCTCTCTGTCTCCCCCTTCCCTCTTGATTTCTGGCTGTCTCTATCCAATAAATAAATAAATAGATAACAAAAAAAAAAGAAGAAAGAAAAGCAATATCGAACTGATGCAGAAAGCAGGTCTTCAGGGACTGGTTTACTGAAAGCTGCTGACTCACCTCTGAGTGTGTCTGGCTCTCTGGTCCGGGCTCCTCAGTGCTCACACATGTCCACCTCTTCCCAGGAGCATCGTGTAACGCTGTTTTCTTTCTCACCTAGGTTGGCATCCAGCACGACCTTTTCTAATCAAGCAGAAAGGTAAGGCCCGGACCTGAGCCCACACTTTACTTCCTTCTTGGGTCCCTGTGCACAGCCACCCCGTTTCTGTCCCCGAGCACACAGTGTGGAAGGGATATCACTAGGCTTGGCTGCAGCTCTTGCTCATGTCTGTTCAGGAATTTGTTCACTTGCGTGCTCACTCACGTTAGTCAGCAGGTGTCCTCGAGCTCGCGGTGCTGGGGACAGAGCGGCAGCTGGAAGCTGCTCCAGGGTTTGGGGAGGAGGAAGCAGGGTGGATTGTGTGTGACTCAGACACACGTGTGTCTGGTTCTGTAAGAGAGGCATTCCAAGGCTCGCTCTGGCTGTGCCCTGGGGCGTCTGCTGACCACAGTGAGCAGAGCCTATGTGAGAGCAGCTCCCAGAGACAGGTGGTATCACCGTTGTTAGCACACTGCCAGAACTTACTGTGTCTGTTTGTTTATTTCCACAGAATTCTGCTCTTCCTTTTGATGCTCCATTCAGTCATGGACTTTCCATTGGGTTTTTCCTTTTGGAAAAAAAGTTTCCACCTAATATTTTATTATAAATAAAAAAAATTTCTAAACTTTCTATTTATAGACTTTATTTATTTATTAATGAGAAAGACAGGAGAAGATAGAGAAAGAACCAGACATCATTCTGGTACATGTTCAGCCCGAGACTGAACTTGGGACCTTGTGCCTGAGAGTCTAGTGCTTTATCCACAGTGCCACCTCCAGACCACTTATTATGAAAATTTTTAAAAAAATAAATTCATAATGAACTCATATTCCTGGATACAATAATAATTTTACTTATTTTATACAATAATATTTTACTTGTTTTACTACCTATCTAACCACTTACCCATCCTTCAGTCTTTTATTCTTGGATGCATTTCAAAATCAGTGCCAGCTGTTAGTATATGTCCTTCTTGCATTCCCAGCAAAATTATCCTGATCAGGAGTTCTTTTTCCTTCGGATGAAAAGCTCTACATAGCAGAAAGTACATTTGCCTCAAGTGCATATCCTCTGAGTTTTGACAAATGCAGCACTGAGCTCTGCCAAGCTGACATTACCTGCACCCAGGCACTTTCTCTCTGAACCTTCCCAGTCTCCACTCACACAGACACAGACACAGACGCAGACACTGCTGTGATCTTTATTTCACTTATGTGTTATGCAGAGATAGAGACACATGGAGAGGAAGGGTGTGGCGGAGAGACCTGCAGCACTGCCACCCTGCTGGAAAGCTCATTCTAGTTTTCTTTTACACTTCCCTGGTAACTAAGACCGCTGTGTATTTTAAGTGTCTTTAAGACTTTCTGTATATCTTCTTTTATTCTTTTTTTAATTTTTTTTTTTTTTTGCCTCCAGGGTTATTGCTGGGGCTCAGTGTCTGCACCATGAATCCACTGCTCCTGGAGGACATTTTTTTTCCCTTTTGTTGCCCTTGTTGTTGTAGCCTTGTTGTGGTTATTATTATTGTTGTTGATCTCATCATTGTTGGATAGGACAGAGAGAAATGGAGACAGGAGGGGAAGACAGAGACAGGGAGAGAAAGACAGACACCTGCAGACCTGCTTCACCGCCTGTGAAGTGACTCCCCTGTAGGTGGGGAGCCAGTTTCTTGAACCAAGATCCTTACGCCGGTCCTTGCACTTTGTGCCATGTGCGCTTAATCCACTGTGCTACCACCGGACCTCCCATATCTTCTTTTTTAAAAAACATGATTTTATTGTTAGTGATTCAGTGTTGGTCTACAAATTATAAGATTTCTGGGGTATAGTTTCACACCCATAAATTGGTGCATACAACTCTCTTTACCCACCCACTGCCTCCTTACTGCCACCGTAGCTTTTGAGAAGTTTAAGTGAGGGTTTTTTTTTTAGATTTTTTTCAGCAATTTAATGATTTTTTTTATAAGACTGTAAGACGATAGGGTCATGGCTTCACACTGCAGCCACCTCCAAAGTTCTGTGTCCCCTCCCTTTAATGACTTCCTCTGTTGTTACAGATTCTGAGAGACAGTTGTCTCACCTCTCTGTGCAACCCATCTGCTTTCATCGTCTGTAGTCGTGTGGGTGAAAGCAACCTCTCTGCTAACCTCACTAAGCACCTTCACCTCCATTCCACCCACTTTGTTCTGAAGGATTGATGCGATCTCCTTAAATTCCATTGGCCATCCACCTACCCATCCATCCATCCATCCATCCATCCATCCATCCATCCATCCACTCATCCATCCATCCATCCACTCATCCATCCATTCACTCATCCATCCATCCATCCATCCATCTATCCATCCATCCATCCATCCATCCATCCATCCATCCATCCCATCCGCCCACCCATCCACCCACCCGTACATCCACCCATCCACCCATCCACCCATCCATCCATCCATCCACCCACCCACCCATACATCCACTCATCCATACATCCACTCATCCATCCATCTACCCACTCACCCATCCATCCATCCATCCATCCATCCATCCATCCATCCATCCATCCATCCATCTATGCATCCAGCCAGCTATATCTGTACCTACTGAAGTCATACCCTCTATACAGACAGTAGTTCAGATGTTCCCAGCTGCCCCAGGAGATGCCCCAGATCTCTCAGCAGGAATGAACACTGTCTCCTATGGTTTCCACAGGGTAGCTCTGTGGGGCATTGCTGGGGTGCAGTGCCTGCATGACTCCATCACCCCTGGTGACCATTTCTCCCCCCCTTTAAAAATTTCTTTATTAGAGGATTAATGTTTTATATTCCACAGTAAATACAATAGTTTGTACATGCATCACATTTCTCAGTTTTTCACATAACAATACAATCCCCACTAGGTCCTCTGTCATCCTCCCCCCGCCCCTTTTTAACAGAGAGTGAGAGATAGAAAGAGGGAGTGAAACAGAGAGTGAGAGAGAGAGGAGAGACACCTTCAGCAATACTTCATTGCTCATAAAACTTCCCTCCCACAGGTAGAGGCCCGGGGCTTGAACCCAGGTCCTTGCCTATGGTAACATATGCTCTACTGGCTGATCCACCACCCAGCCCCAGTGCGGCATTCTTTTAGGCAGTTACCCTTCCTGAGAGATCTTTCTAGTAATCCTGTTCCTTTCTCTGCCGTTCTCTAGACATTGGCTTTCAAGAGCCGCTTTTTGCTCTGACTTGGAACTCTCGCATACTCTGAGATGCTCGGAGGAGTCTGACTGATCTGGTTTATAGTGGCATTCTCTCTCTCTCCTTTTAAATTTACTCACGACAGGTGTTGAGTATGACAAGAACATTTTATCTCACTATGAAAATGGCCACCAACTATTCCTTAAGAGGATTGGTGTGTGAACTTTGAAGAAAGATTTGTATACGTGATAAATACTGACCTCATATTGCTGCTCCCTGACTTCTCGCCCTTTCTCTCCCTGTCCAACGCTGCACAGCATGATGGTTCCTGGCAACGCGGCAGGGGTGGCCAAACAGTTCTTGCGCTGTATCTTCCATCAGCTGGCCCCCAACGGCATCTTTCCACAGCTCTTCCAGAGCACCATCAAAGGTAACTCGCCCGTGGGGAGTCCAGACGCCGCCAACAAGGCCGCTTGCTGCGGCCCAAATACCACTAACCAACTGTTGGCTTTCCAGATGGGAGCTTTCTGCGGACCTTAGCCACGTCGCTGATGGACTTCAATGAGCTGAGCTCCGTTGCTGCTCTCAGTCAGCTTCTGGAGGTAGGCCTGCCCCAGTGTCCTCCATGTGCCAGCACAGCCACTGCCAGGAAGAAACCCAAAGCCACTGCTCTCTAAAGCGGGCCTCAGAATGCCCAGCTTAAAAGTTAAGACTTAGAGGCAAAGGTTCATCAGGTGAAGCTCACACCTTGCCAGGTGTGAGGTCCTGAGCTGGCTCCTAGCAGCACCGGCAACACTGCGAGGATGGCAGGAGCTCTGTTTCTCTTTCCCCGTCTGCTGGCTCACGGGTGGCTGCGGGCATGGGGGCAGCTCAGCAGAATCCTGGCCTCACTGCAGTCGAAACAGTCGGACCTGAGATGCCAAGGCCCAGGGAGCTGGTGTGGCAGTGGGTACAGTGCTTGCCCGCCCGAGGCTCCAGGGTTGGCCCCTGGTAATGGCTGTCCCAGAGCCGAGCCTGCTCTGGCTTCCTTCTTTCCTTCTCTCCCCCCCCCCACCACAAAAATAAAAAAAGAGAAGGTTCTTTTGAAACTGTAAGGTGTCAGGTCAGTGAGATAAACACCTTGGAGGATGCCTGCTTTCTTGTGCGTGTGACCCAGCTTGAAGATCCTGGGAACTGTCTAAGAGCGCTAAGGCACTGCTGTCTTTCCCCTTCTCTGTCTGTCTGTCTGTCTGTCTGACCCTGTCTCTTTCTTTCTATTTGTAAAATTTGGTGGGGGCTGAGTGGTGGTGCAAGCGGGTTAAGCACACATGTCGTGAAGAATAAGGATTGGATCAGGGATTCCTGTTTGAGCCCCCGGCTCCCCACCTATGGGGGGGTGCGGGTCGCTTCACAAGCAGGTTTGCAGGTGTCTGTCTTTCTCTCCCCCTCTCTGTCTTCCCCTCCTCTCTCAGTTTCTCTGTCTCCTATCCAACAACAATGACAGCAATAATAACAAAGATAAACAACAAGGGCAACAAAAGGGAAAAAATAGCCTCTAGGAGCAGTGGATTCATAGTGCAGGCACTGAGTTCTAGTGATAACCCTGGAGGCAATAAATAAATAAATAAATAAATAAATAAATTGGCTAGTGGTGAATCCCCAGAAGTGACCCCCAAAAGACCTTAAATATAAAATTTGAATTTAGTTCAAGCTCGATGCCCTAGTACCTGGGAAAAGCTTCAGTGGTGGGGTCTCTCCCTGTCTGTCTGTCTACCTATCTGAAAAAGTCAGCCCAGAGCAGTAAAGCCCTGGTGACAACAATTGCTTAAAAACGTCTAATGAATCATCTTTCAAATCAAATCCCAGAGCCAGAGAGTGAGCTCAGGGGTGGGCCGACGTCTCGCGAGTTCAGCTGTTTTGCGCCCCAGGGAGTTGTCAGGGGAGTCTCCATGCTTTGCTCCGGTGTCTCTCCCTCTCTGTCTCTCACTCTGTGTGAATGAAGAAGAGACGTTGACCCAGCCTCAGTGAAGTCACAAGTGTGTGAGACCTGGCTCCACCACATGGACCCAGAGCTGCCAGTGTACGCTAGGCAGTGTGCACTGCTGTTAGGTTCGGGCCTACTGTTTAGTTTAGTTTTGATTGATTGATTTATTTTGCCTCCAGGGTTATTGCTGGGGTTCGGTGCCGGCATTATGAATCCACTGCTCCTGGTGGCCATTTATTTCCCCCCATCACTTTATTGATAGGACAGAGAAATTGAGAGGGGAGCAGAGATAGGGAGAGAGATAGAGAGACACCTGCACACCTTCACTGTCTGTGAAGTGTCCCCGCTGTAGGTGGGGACTAGGGGCTTGAACTTAGGTCCTTGTGCTTAGTACTATGTGCGTTTAACTTTGCCACTGCCCTGCCCCCTGAATCTACCGTTTATACAAAACTGCTGGAGAGACAGACACCGGCAAGCAGCCACAAGGCAGGCTCCTCCACGAGCATCCTGTCTGCTGAAGGTGGCGGGCAGAGCGGCGTGCACCAGGGTGCAACCAGGACCATGTGGACGCCAAGCTGGCATGCCGGCAGCCTCAGCCCCTCGGGCTTTAGGTCCTCAGCAGACGGCTCAGTGGCACGCTCGTGCAGCCGGGGCCTCTGTCAGTGGGCACAGAGCACCTGCTGCCTGTGTACCACTGCTCTCACTTGCCTGTGAGTCCCATAGGCGTTGCGCACTGTGTCTCTTAGCCCCTAAGCATGTCAGGCTGCAGACCCCTAAGAGGGACTCTGGTTTGCCTTTCCCCTCAGTGAGTCAATGGGCACTCATCTGTGTAAACACACCCCCCTTCTCGCCTCTTAAGCCATTAAAATGTGCCAGAGGCACACAGCCCGTACAGGTAGAAGGCAGACCTGAGCCTCTAGAAACACATCTTCCAGGTAGCTATGTGACTTCCAGGGTTTCAGCAGTTGATTGCTTATGCTTTTGTGTTTTTAGGGTCTAAATAACAAAAAGAATTTACCAGCAGGGGGCGCTATGATCCGCTGTTTGGAAAACATTGCTACCTTCATGGAAGCCTTGCCCATGGACTCTCCTAGCAGCCTCTGGACCACAGTCAGCAACCAGTTTCAGACATTTTTTGCCAAGCTGCCTTGTGTTTTGCCCCTGAAGGTAAGTTGAACCCAGGACTTCGATTTCAGTAACTCTTCCATAGGCAGAGAGACTCTGCTTACAGAAAGAAGGGCCCTGGCACTTTCGTGTCACACAAAGGCTCCAGGACCCTGCCAGCCAGAGAGTGGAGAATATTAGTTCAGATAGTCTCTCCAGACGTCGCTGGATAGCAACAGCTTCAGTGGGCATTTACTTACTTGGGATGGAGACAGAGAAATCAAGAGGGGAAGGAGAGACAGAGAGGCAGTTGCAGCCCTGCTTCATCACTTGAGAAACTCCTCCTGTAGTTGAGGAGAGGGGACTTGAACCTGGGTCCTTGCACTCTATGGGCTCAATTGAGTGTGAAACCACCCAGCCCTAAGCATGCTCACTTATTGTGTTTCCAGCTGATTAAAAAAAAAAAAAAAAGACAGGAAGACATTCAATAGATTTGTCCAAAAGGAGAAGAGACATAAATATCAAGGGAAGTGTTTGCTTGTATGGTTTTTCAAATTGTTCACTTGCTTACCTGGTGCTGGGTTGGACCTGGGACCTCAGCCTCAGGCAGCATACTCTCTGGCATAACCATCATTCTGTCTCCCCACCCACCCACTTAAATGGCTTTGAACAAAGCAGCTCAGGAGGCCAGGCATTCCCACCTGACTGCTTTACTGCCCTCCTGCCCCATCCTCCAAGTAGACACAGTTTCAAAGACAGATGTCTGGTAGCCTAAGGAACATTTTCAACACACATCTATGAGATGCAAAAGCAGAATGCTCTCCTGTTTTTTTTTTTTTTTATAAAAAAAAAGCCTAAAAAACCCTCCTCCTCTCCCGTGTGCTCATTGCCCATAGAGGCTGGGCTGGGGTGGGTTGGGGTGGGGTGGTGCTGTGCCTTCAGAGAGATGATTAGATCAGACTCACTTCTCCTGACTCGCAGCCCAGCGCTCCTCTGCTGGCAGGCTCCCAAGTCCCAGAGCAGGGTGAATCCAAGGCGTTCAGGCCTCTGCAGCAGCATGGGGCCGGCTCCTTCTTCCCCTCTGCTGCAGTTGTGTTTGGGATGCAGGCCCTGCCTTGATGATGCTCCTTCCATCCAAGGTGACATTTCCCAAGGTTAAAAACACTGTGTTGGGGGGGGGCAGGTGATGGTGCACCTGGCTGAGTGCTCACTTACAGTGAGCAAGGACCCGGGTTCAAGCCCGGAGGAAAGCTTCATGAGTGGTGACACAGGGCTGCAGGTGTCTCTCTGTCTTTCTCCCTCTCTATCTCCCCCCTACCCTCTCAGTTTCTCTCTGTCTCTATCCAATAATAAATAAAGATAAAAAAGTAAGGAAAAGCCCAAAGGTACTGTGGGACTCAGTGAGCAGCAAGTTCTCGTCCCCTGGCTTCAGGGGACGTGGACATCACTGAGCAAACTAAACCCAACCGATGGCTCCCGTAGAAGGGAGAGTTGTATGACCCGTTTCCCTGCTAGGACAGACCTGGGTACGGCCTGTCCCCTTATTTGGTTTTTGTTCTCTGGGAAAGTATTCAAGTCAAAGAAAAACCTTCTGCCCAACCTGCAGGGGGGACTCTTCACAAATGGTGAAGCAGGTCTGCAGGTGTCCTTCTTTCTCTCTCTCTATCCCCCCTCCTCAACTTCTTGCTGTCCTATCGAGTGAAAAGAAAAGAAGAAAAGAAAAGGAAAGAAAAAAGGGCCACTGGGAGCAATGGATTCATAGTGCCAGCACCGAGCCCCAACTATAACTCTAGAGGCAAAAAAAGAAGAGAGAAACCCCATCTGTAGTTTGTAGTCTGTTCTCATTAGTTTAGCGAAGTGGGTTTCAAAACTTCATTGTAATGTCCCTGAAGGACTTGCTAAAATACAGATTCTAGGACATTATTCTGAGCAGCTCAGGGTTCCCGCGAGTCATGATCAGGCCAGAGAGGTGTTACCGGCCCAGAGACCCTACTCGGAGCACCTGCTGTCTTGAAGATGGTACGGCTCCACGTAGCTGCAGTTAACTGTGTGATCCGCTCTGGGCACAGCTTTGCAGTGAGTGAGACGCAGTGACAGTTATTCGTGCCCAGTGCACTGTTTGGAAAGTGCACGCCAGCATGGAATCCTGCCCAGCCAGAACCCTACTAGATTTGAGGGGTGGCTTTCTCCTGTGAGGGCTTTCCTGCAGATTCTGCTCCTGTCTTTTAGTCACAGAGAGAGGACAGCTGAACCCTGTCTGTGTTAAACCTCGTGTTTAAAATAAGTATCTTATTTGCTTTTACTTTTATTGGATAGAGACAGGGAAACTGAGAGGGGAGGGGTTCTTCATCCAACTCTTTATCTGATTTAATTCTAGGAGTATATCTCTAAGAATTATTTTTAGGGTTATGTTTGATTATTTAACATTGCTTAATTTTAATTACAAATTTAACCCTGAGAAAGATTTTTTCAACGTGAATATCTGGCTGGCATGGTGAGCTGTAAAGAGGCATCTGTATTTCAGATTTTTTTTTCTTCTGAAGTAAATGCTTATAGAAAACAATAAAGCAAGAACATCTATTAGAAGGGCGCTAATTTTTCCTTGTTTAATATTTGTTCACAGTGTTCTTTAGACTCCAGTTTGAGAATTATGATTTGCCTCTTGAAGATCCCCTCTACCAATGCCACAAGGGTATGTATGTCTGGGGATGTACCCACTGGTTTATTCAGCTGCTACTAGTATTTTGCTTCAAAGGCTGGCAGATCACAGGGCTGAAGAGAGAGCATGTGATGCCTGTCGGCCTCTGCCCTCCCCTTACTCTGGGAAGCTCCTGGCATGGACACTGCAGTGTCACCAGTGTCCCCATGCCTGGGTCCTGTCCACCCCGCGTTACTGAGCGGGGCTCACTGTTACATTCTGTCTTGGTCCTGTTAGGCGAGTGCCCAGATGCCGACTGTGCCCCGTGACACGGGACTCGCAGCCCACCTTCCCCACCAGTGTTGTGTCACTGTCCCAGCCCCCACACCTCGCTCACAACCAGGATCTTCCCGAAACAGCCACTGTTTGCTGTATGCTGGCTGCAGAACAGCTTCATTCCTGTGGCCTGACGCGCTTTCCCCTTTGTGAGTGTGGGACTTCTCCTCCATCCAGACCCCATTTCAGCAAAAGAGCCACCCCACCTGCTCTGTGCTGCTGGCTCCAACCAGCCCACCTGCTCTGTGCTGCTGGCTCCCAACCAGGCACCTGCTCTGTGCCGCTGGCTCCCAACCAGCCCACCTGCTCTGCAGCGGCTGGCTCCCAACCAGCCCACCTGCTCTGCAGTGACTGGCTCCCAACCAGCCCACCTGCTCTGCAGCGGCTGGCTCCCAACCAGCCCACCTGCTCTGCAGCGACTGGTTCCCAACCAGCCCACCTGCTCTGCAGCGGCTGGCTCCCAACCAGCCCACCTGCTCTGCAGTGACTGGCTCCCAACCAGCCCACCTGCTCTGCAGTGACTGGCTCCCAACCAGCCCACCTGCTCTGCAGCGGCTTGCTCCCAACCACCCCACCTGCTCTGTGCTGCTGGCTCCCAACCAGCCCACCTGCTCTGTGCTGCTGGCTCCCAACCAGCCCACCTGATCTGCAGCGGCTGGCTCCCAACCACCCCACCCACTCTGTGCCACTGGCTCCCAACCAGCCCACCCGCTCTGTGCCGCTGGCTCCCCGCGGATGCCGAAAGCCTCACCAAAGCCGGCGCTGTGTCCTTCCCTCCCTGTGGTGGCTGCACTCTGGCTTGGGTTCTAATATCTATCTATCTATCTATCTATCTATCTATCTATCTATCTATCTATCTATCTCCTTTTTGTTGTCCTTGTTTTTATTGTTGTTGTAGTTATTACTGTTGTTGATGTTGCCGTTGTTGGATAGGACAGAGAGAAATGGAGAGAGGAGGGGAAGACGGGGAGAGAAAAACAGACACCTGCAGACCTGCTTCACTGCCTGTGAAGCGACTCCCCTACAGGTGGGGAGCCGGGGGCTTGAACCAGGATTCTCATGCTGGTCCTTGTGCTTTGCGCCACCTGCGCTTAACTCGCTGTGCTACTGCCTGGCTCCCTGACTTGGGTTCTGCCCACTGGCTGCAGCTCCTGCTGCTGTGTCCAGTGTCACTGGCTCCTGGCCCGGGAAGCCACAGCCCTCTAGCTGCTCCCTCTTGATTACACTAGAAAGCTGTGGAGAGCTCAGTTTGTCCAGTTTGCTCCTGTAAAGATGAGAAACGGGGGCTGGGTGGTGGCACAGCGGGTTGAGTGCCCATGGCATGAAGCACACAGGCTGGCACAAGGGTCCTGGTTCTAGCCCCCAGAACCATTTCTCTCTGTCCTATCCAACAATGACGACATTAGTAACAACAATAACAACAACAACAACAATAACAATGATAAACAATAAGGGCAACAAAAGGGAAAAAATAGCTTCCAGGAGCAGTGGATTTGTGGTGCAGGCACTGAGTCCCAGTGACAATCCTGGAGACAAAAATAAATAAATAAATAAATAAATAAATAAAAAGGATGTGAAACAGGCTCTGACAGATGATGTGTCTTAGCTGAGGCCACACAGCTGTTTTGTGGGAGAGGTAAGACTTGAACTCACCTGCTCATTGCTAATTGCAAGTTCCTTCTCCTTTCCCACCTCACCCATGATGCTTTGCTAGACGAAAGCATAAGTGTCTGTGTAAGCTTGAATTCGGTTTCCCCTTTGGCCCGGCATGGATGGATTCTGTACAGACTAGAGACACGTTGCTGTCCCTTCATCCACCATCAGCTTTCAAGTCAACATCTACGTACAGCAGGGCCCCGAGTCCACGGTGACCAGGTCGCTGGGTGCACAGACTGCTGTCACTCACTGTGGGAGTAGGCTGACCTCACCTTTTGTTTTAAATAATTCATTTCTATTTTATTTATTTTATTTTAGTGAGAAAGACACAGAGGCAAGAGAAAGAGAGAGAGCAGGCATAGCCCTGCTCAGCTCTGGCTGATGAGCTGACGGTGGTGCTGGGATTGAACTGGGGACCTGAGATCCTCAGGCAGAAGCGTTTTTTGCCCCTGTGCCGTCTCCCCATCCCTGGAGATGGCTTTTATCCTGCTGCCTGCACATCCCTGCAGAGCCCTGTTTGCAGCCCGGCACCAGTTCCTTTTGCCCAGAGTGGGAATCGTGGTCTGAAAGGCTTCTAATGCCTCCCGGCTTCTCTGTGGAGCAGTGTGCCCTGCAGTGTGGCTTGGAGTCCCAGCCGGCCGCTGTGTGGCAGTGGCTTTCTGCCTTGACATGCTCTGTGGGGACACGGCGCCTCCCAGCTCGGTGCAGCACAGCGCACGGCATGGAGGGCTTGCTCTCGGGAAGCAAGATGTCTGCCTTCCAGACATAGTCCCTGTAACTCTGATGAGACGAATCAAATGGAGGTTCTTTTTGTTGTTGTTATCTTTATTTATTTACTGGATAGAGATAGCCAGAAATTGAAAGGAAAGGGGAGCTAGAGAGGGAGGAAGGCAGAGAGATACCTGCAGCCCTGCTTCACTGTTCACAAAGTTTTCCTCTGGGGTCAAGGGCTCGAACCCGGGTCCTGTGCACTGTGACATGTGCGCTCGACCAGGTGCGCCAACACCCAGCCCCTGTGGTACAAATGAGTAGGCGACTGATTTTCTGTTTGCTCCCATCTCATTGCAGAGTTTGCTGGAACCTTTTTCCAAACTGCTCAGCTTTGTGATCCAGAACGCGGTCTTCACGCTAGCCCACCTGGTGGAGGTGTGCGGCTTGTGTTGCAGGGCCTTCACTAAGGTGAGGCACGCTGGGTCTCTCTCCGCCTGTGAAGCTGGAAATGAGAGAGAGTGCTTTTCAACGAGTGTCAAGATCTTGCTAGGTCGCCTGCTGCAATGCAGCTTTTCAAGGGATCAAGGGTCATGGGGGTCTAGTGAGTCCCATCAAAAGGAAACACTTGTCAGCCATGATTCTTAATGACGTCTGCAGTGTGTGGGCCTGGAGAGTTCAGGCTCACGAGCTCTCGCAGAGGAGAGGGGTTTTGAATGGAATGACATGTGGTCTGAGTGGTCTTTTAAAGTCTCTGTCAGCTCCGTGTCCCTTGATGATCAGGACTACAAGACATGTTTAGTCTTGAGTCAGAACACCAGCTTGTCATCTGCAAAGGCTTGTGGAGAGCTTGTCTGTCTCCCCAGTTCTGGGTTCCTGGCCTCTGAGATGGTGATCTCGTCCTTTGTGCTCCTACCACAATAATGGCTCCCTGCTCCACCACTGAGGGAGCGGAACGTGCTGCCAGCCTGGCCCGGCACAGACAGTGGCTCTCGGGGGCGGGCGGGAGACTGTCCTGTGGGTGCAGGAAGGCAGAGGGGACCCGCATGTTTCTGTCCTTGAGAGCAGGGCGCAAGTGCTACCTTTGAAGTGAGTGGCCGCTTTTGCTTTCAGTAGGATCCCTGTGTCTCGTGAGCAGTAAGAACAGTTCTGGATTCATGTTGTTCATTTCTAGAACCGCTTTATTTTACTCACAAAAATCTAGATTTTCTCTCTCTATATGTTACTATTGCTCTAATGTTCCTTTTTTTTTTTTTTTTTACCTTATTAATTGGATAGAGACAGCCAGAAATCAGGAGGGAAGGGAGTGATAGAGAGAGAGACAGAGAGACACCTGAAGCCTTGCTTCACCACTCATAAAGCTTTCCCCCTGCAGGTGGGGACTGGGGGCTTGAACCCAGGTTCTTGTGCACTGTAATACATGCGCTTAGCCGGGTGCACCACCACCCGGCCGAAAGTCTAGATTTAAAAGCAGGACTCTCCTTCTACCTAACACAGCCTCCGTCCCACCCTCCCGTGTCTCCGCTCTGCTGAGTGAAGTGTTCTGTGATAATCACCCTTTGCTCTCTGATTATAGAAAATTTATTTCTTGCCTTGGATCAGTATGCTTTAAAAAATTTCCTTATCTTTTCATTTATTTATTTGATAGAGACAGCCAGAAATCGAGAAGGAAGGGGATGATAAAGAGGGAGAGAGACAGAGAGACACCTGTAGCCCTGCTTCACCACTCACCAAGCTTTCCCTCTGCAGGTGGGGACCATGGGGGCTCAAACCTGAGTCCTTGTGCATTGTAACATGTGCGCTCAGTCAGGTGTGCCAACACCTGGACCCTGTTTTCTAGCTACCAAAGTGATCACTTTTTCCTCCAAATCTTTCCTAGAAACCACTATCTTCCCTTTACACTTAAAGAAAATCTGTGAGACACAATACGAACTTCAGTGAAAAGTTACTCTGTTTCTAGAAGCCATTTTATCAGTGTTTGATCTGATATCCATGCCCATCTTTGGAGGAAGAATGTGTTTGTATTTGTAGAGACTAACTCCTGGTAGTCTTCTTGAGCTCAGCTCTATGTAGTCAAGGCTTGAAATATTATCTACCCCTCAGAATCCATCTGCAAAGTTCTATCAAAATATGCTTTCAGGCTTGGTTCCATACTCCTTAGAATCTGTTTCCTATGAGTAAGAACAGTCTCTGAGTGCAGCCTTGAGAGACAGCCTGTCTTTTCTGACCCACTATGGTTTATGTCCTTGGTACTTTAGCAAACTCAAAAATATCCCCCCTTTAATTTTATTTGTGTTTTTAATTTTTTTTTGCTCAGAAAAGCTCATTGTGCATTTGTGATACTGGTTTTTAAATCCTCTTGTTGGAAGGTCTTCTGCCCTGGATTGAACTGGGTCTCTAGAAATCGCTTATCTTGCTCCTTTTTTTTTTTTTTTTTTAATTCAGGAGCGGGACAAGTTCTACTTATCTCGTAGTGTGGTTCTAGAACTCCTGCAGGCACTGAAGCTTAAATCCCCTCTACCTGACACAAACCTCCTTCTGCTTGTCCAGGTAGGTGCACGCCGTCTTTGTAATGCTTTTCCTGTGATCACTTATGTTTAGGAACGTCAAGAAAGGCCTAGGGCTCATGCCCTAGTCCAGTATCCCTGCCCAGCAAGGACAGCCAATAACCTCCTGTGAGCCTGGGTCTGACTAATCTTGTCACTGGCAAAGACGGAGAAAGGGGGTGCTCACTTCGCTCCTACTGGGGAACTAGCTCTGTGAGGGAAAAGAACGAGAGACGTTTGTAATCTCGGAGGTCAGAGGGCAGCTTGAGTCCAGTACCCAGACTGACAGGACTGAGCAGGCTGAAGTAAATGGTGGGGACATTGGTGAGCTGAGAGCGGGGCTCCAGTGGCAGGAGGTGCTGAGTCCAGCCCGGGTGGGAAGCAGCTGTGAGGAGCTTAGTGTGCCCCTGGAGCGCCAGGCCAGGGTCACTGGCATCACGTGAGCTAGGCAGGCTCTGGAGAACTAGCAAAGATTTACTTTTGTTTGTGGGGTCACCAGGGAGCCCCAGGAGCTTCCCAACTCTGGTGCCTTTGGCTTATCACCCTGGGCAGGTGCAGGCTTTGGTCACATCATGAACAGTATGTGTGTGTGTATGTGGGGGGAGGTTGTCAGACAAAACATCAGGGGCAAGTTGAGAGCAGGGAAAATGTTTCCTCCTGTGGTATGAAACTAGGGAAGACTTCCTGGGGGAAGTGACTTGATCGGAGTCGCATAGGACTGTTGGGTGCAGGTAAAATGTATTTGCCTGGGGTTGGGGTTGAATAGGAAACACACATATTTCTTGAAGGTGGAGTCAGCTTAGGGTTGAGCTAAAGCTAGCTGACTATCCCAGGGGACAGGGTGTGTGGGACCCCACTGTGAACCCCCACCAGAGACATGGGCATGAGCCACTGCTGGGCTGCGCTGGGACTTTGCACTGAGAGCTTAGCAATGCGGTCACAGCTGCTTTACTTCTCCCTGGGGTGCTAAGGGCTGAAGGAAGTGGGTGTCTGGCTCCCCACATCTTGGGCACCTTGGGAACTGCCTGGAGCAGGGAGGGGAGGGAGCACTAAGGAGCACCCACCCTATGCCAAGTGGGCGCCTCATCCATCCCCAGCTTCATTCTAACAGCGGGGCTACTGGTTCTCGTGCATCCCCAGCTATATTCTAACAGCGGGGCTACTGGTTCTCGTCCATCCCCAGCTTCATTCTAACAGCGGGGCTATTGGTTCTCGTCCATCCCCAGCTCCATTCTAACAGCGGGGCTGCTGGTTCTCGTGTATCCCCAGCTCCATTCTGACAGCGGGGCTGCTGGTTCTCCTGCATCCCCAGCTCCATTCTGACAGCGGGGCTGCTGGTTCTCGTGCATCCCCAGCTCCATTCTAACAGCGGGGCTGCTGGTTCTCGTGCATCCCCAGCTCCATTCTAACAGCGGGGCTGCTGGTTCTCGTGTATCCCCAGCCTCATTCTAACAGCGGGGCTGCTGGTTCTCGTGCATCCCCAGCCTCATTCTAACAGCGGGGGGCTACTGGTTCTCGTGTATCCCCAGCTTCATTCTAACAGCGGGGCTGCTGGTTCTCGTGTATCCCCAGCTTCATTCTAACAGCGGGGCTGCTGGTTCTCGTGTATCCCCAGCTCCATTCTAACAGCGGGGCTACTGGTTCTCGTGCATCCCCAGCTTCATTCTGACAGCGGGGCTGCTGGTTCTCGTCCATCCCCAGCTTCATTCTAACAGCGGGGCTGCTGGTTCTCGTGCATCCCCAGCTTCATTCTAACAGCGGGGCTACTGGTTCTCGTCCATCCCCAGCCTCATTCTAACAGCGGGGCTACTGGTTCTCGTCCATCCCCAGCCTCATTCTAACAGCGGGGCTGCTGGTTCTCGTGTATCCCCAGCTTCATTCTAACAGCGGGGCTGCTGGTTCTCGTGTATCCCCAGCCTCATTCTAACAGCGGGGCTGCTGGTTCTCGTGTATCCCCAGCCTCATTCTAACAGCGGGGCTGCTGGTTCTCGTGCATCCCCAGCTTCATTCTAACAGCGGGGCTGCTGGTTCTCGTGCATCCCCAGCTTCATTCTAACAGCGGGGCTGCTGGTTCTCGTCCATCCCCAGCTTCATTCTAACAGCGGGGCTGCTGGTTCTCGTGCATCCCCAGCTCCATTCTAACAGCGGGGCTGCTGGTTCTCGTGCATCCCCAGCTCCATTCTAACAGCGGGGCTGCTGGTTCTCGTGTATCCCCAGCTCCATTCTAACAGCGGGGCTACTGGTTCTCGTGCATCCCCAGCTTCATTCTAACAGCGGGGCTGCTGGTTCTCGTCCATCCCCAGCTTCATTCTAACAGCGGGGCTGCTGGTTCTCGTGCATCCCCAGCTTCATTCTAACAGCGGGGCTACTGGTTCTCGTCCATCCCCAGCCTCATTCTAACAGCGGGGCTACTGGTTCTCGTCCATCCCCAGCTTCATTCTAACAGCGGGGCTGCTGGTTCTTGTGTATCCCCAGCTTCATTCTAACAGCGGGGCTGCTGGTTCTCGTGTATCCCCAGCCTCATTCTAACAGCGGGGCTGCTGGTTCTCGTGTATCCCCAGCCTCATTCTAACAGCGGGGCTGCTGGTTCTCGTGCATCCCCAGCTCCATTCTAACAGCGGGGCTGCTGGTTCTCGTGCATCCCCAGCTTCATTCTAACAGCGGGGCTGCTGGTTCTCGTGCATCCCCAGCTTCATTCTGACAGCGGGGCTACTGGTTCTCGTGCATCCCCAGCTTCATTCTGACAGCGGGCTACTGGTTCTCGTGCATCCCCAGCTTCATTCTGACAGCGGGGCTGCTGGTTCTCGTGCATCCCCAGCTCCATTCTGACAGCGGGGCTACTGGTTCTCGTCCATCCCCAGCTCCATTCTGACAGCGGGGCTACTGGTTCTCGTCCACCCCCAGCTTCATTCTAACAGCGGGGCTGCTGGTTCTCGTGCATCCCCAGCTTCTTTCTAACAGCGGGGCTGCTGGTTCTCGTGCATCCCCAGCCTCATTCTAACAGCGGGGCTACTGGTTCTCGTGCATCCCCAGCTTCATTCTAACAGCGGGGCTGCTGGTTCTCGTCCATCCCCAGCTTCATTCTAACAGCGGGGCTGCTGGTTCTCGTGTATCCCCAGCCTCATTCTAACAGCGGGGCTACTGGTTCTCGTGTATCCCCAGCCTCATTCTAACAGCGGGGCTACTGGTTCTCGTCCACCCCCAGCTTCATTCTAACAGCGGGGCTACTGGTTCTCGTCCACCCCCAGCTTCATTCTAACAGCGGGGCTGCTGGTTCTCGTGCATCCCCAGCTTCATTCTAACAGCGGGGCTGCTGGTTCTCGTGCATCCCCAGCTTCATTCTAACAGCGGGGCTACTGGTTCTCGTGCATCCCCAGCTTCATTCTGACAGCAGGCTACTGGTTCTCGTGCATCCCCAGCTTCATTCTGACAGCGGGGCTGCTGGTTCTCGTGCATCCCCAGCTTCATTCTGACAGCGGGGCTGCTGGTTCTCGTGCATCCCCAGCTCCATTCTAACAGCGGGGCTGCTGGTTCTCGTGCATCCCCAGCTCCATTCTAACAGTGGGGCTGCTGGTTCTCGTGCATCCCTAGCTCCATTCTGACAGCGGGGCTGCTGGTTCTCGTGCATCCCCAGCTCCATTCTGACAGCGTGGCTGCTTGTTCTCGTGCATCCCCAGCTCCATTCTGACAGCGTGGCTGCTTGTTCTCGTGCATCCCCAGCTCCATTCTGACAGCGGGGCTACTGGTTCTCGTCCATCCCCAGCTTCATTCTAACAGCGGGGCTATTGGTTCTCGTCCATCCCCAGCTCCATTCTGACAGCGGGGCTGCTGGTTCTCGTCCATCCCCAGCTCCATTCTGACAGCGGGGCTACTGGTTCTCGTCCATCCCCAGCTCCATTCTGACAGCGGGGCTACTGGTTCTCGTGCATCCCCAGCTCCATTCTAACAGCGGGGCTATTGGTTCTCGTGCATCCCCAGCTCCATTCTAACAGCGGGGCTACTGGTTCTCGTGCATCCCCAGCTTCATTCTGACAGCGGGGCTACTGGTTCTGCACCGCTGATGGGAAGTAGCGGGAAGACTCAGCATCCTGAGCAGGCAAAGGGCACAGGACACTTGGGCACGGGTACAACCTGCCCAGGGCCTTCACTCCCTGTGCCTGGGACCCACAGCGGCTCCTAGCCACCTTGCCTCATCTCCCTCACCAACTCGGTCTCCGGCGGAGGTTCCTGGAGGGCTCTGCCAAGTATTAGCTCCATTAGATCAGCCCTTCCACCATGACCTGCCGTGGCCTTACAGTGCCAGAGCTGCCTTCTGCCATGTGGCCACACTGGACTTTGCTCAAGAGGCATTTCCTGGTGACAAACTGGAAGCATTTCCCCTCAGATCAGGTACTAGACAGGGATGCCCACTATCACCATTACTATTCAACATTGTGTTGGAAGTTCTTGCCATAGCAATCAGGCAGGAGCAAGGAATTAAAGGCATATAGATTGGAAGAGAAGAAGTCATACTCTCCCTATTTGCGGATGACATGATAGTATACACAGAAAAACCTAAGGAATCCAGCAAGAAGCTTTTGGAAATCATCAGGCAATACAATAAGGTGTCAGGCTACAAAATTAACATTCAAAAGTCAGTGGCATTCCTCTATGCAAACACTAAGTTGAAAGAAGATGAAATCCAGAAATCAATTCCTTTTACAATAGCGACAAAAGCAATAAAATATCTAGGAATAAACCTAACCAAAGAAGTGAAAGACTTGTACACTGAAAATTATGAGTCACTACTCAAGGAAATTGAAAAAGACAGAAAGAAGTGGAAAGATATTCCACATTCATAGGTTGGAAGAATGAACATCATTAAAATGAATATACTACCCAGAACCATCTACAAATTGAATGCTATCCCCATCAAGATCCCAACCACATTTTTTAGGAGAATAGAACAAATGCTACAAATGTTTATCTGGAACCAGAACAGACCTAGAATTGCCAAAACAATCTTGAGAAGAAAAGATCAGAACTGGAGGCATCACACTCCCAGATCTCAAATTGTATTATAGGGCCATTGTCATCAAAACTGCTTGGTACTGGAACATGGACAGACACACTGACCAGTGGAATAAAATTGAGAGCCCAGAAGTAAGCCCCCACACCTATGGACATCTAATCTTTGACAAAGGTGCCCAGACTATTAAATGGGGAAAGCAGAGTATTTCAACTAATGGTGCTGGAAAAAATGGGTTTAAACATGCAGAAGAATGAAACTGAACCACTATATTTCACCAACCACAAAAGTAAATTCCAAGTGGATCAAGGGCTTGGATGTTAGACCAGAAACTATCAGATATGTAGAGGAAAATATTGGCAGAACTCTTTTCTGCATACATTTTAAAGACATCTTCAGTGAAACGAATCTAATTACAAAGAAGACTAAGGCAAGCATAAACCAATGGGACTACATCAAATTAAATAAGCTTCTGCACAGCAAAAGAAACCACTAACCAAACCAAGAGACCCCTCACAGAATGGGAGAAGATCTTTACATGCCATACATCAGATAAGAGTTTAATAACCAACATATATAAAGAGCTTGCCGGACTCAACAACAAGACAACAAATAACCCCATCCAAAAATGGGGGTAGGAAATGGACAGAATATTCACCACAGAAGAGATCCAAAAGGCCGAGAAACACATGAAAAAATGCTCCAAGTCTTTGATTGTCAGAGAAATGCAAATCAAGACAACAATGAGATATCACTTCACTCCTGTGAGAATGTCATACATCAGAAAAGGTAACAGCAGCAAATGCTGGAGAGGCTGTGGGGTCAAAGGAACCCTCCTGCACTGCTGGTGGGAATGTAAATGGGTCCAACCCTTGGAGAACAGTCTGGAGAACTCTCAGAAGGCTAGAAATGGACCTACCCTATGATCCTGCAATTCCTCTCCTGGGGATAGATCCTAAGGAACCCAACACACCCATCCAAAAATATCTGTGTACACATATGTTCTTAGCAGCACAATTGGTAATAGCCAAAATCTGGAAGCAACCCAGGTGTCCAACAACAGATGAGTGGCTGAGCAAGTTGTGGTCTATATACACAACGGAATACTACTCAGCTGTAAAAAATGGTGACTTCACCATTTTCAGCCGATCTTGGATGGACCTTGAAAAATTCATGTTATGTGAAATAAGTCAGAAACAGAAGGATGAATATGGGATGATCTCACTCTCAGGCAGAAGTTGAAAAACATGATCAGAAGAGAAAACACAAGCAGAATCTGAACTGGAGTTGGTGTATTGCACCAAAGTAAAAGACTCTGGGCTGGGGGGTGGGGAGAATACAGGTCCAAGAAGGATGACAGAGGACCTAGTGGGGGTTGTATTGTTATGTGTAAAACTGAGAAATGTTATGCATGTACAAACTATTGTATTTACTGTTAAATATAAAGCATTAGTCCCCCAGTAAAGGGGAAAAGTAAAAAAGAAAAAAGGCATTTCCTGCCACAGGGATCTGCTGACCACTGACCTGGGCCTGGACTGTGGAGCTGTGCGGTGGGGAAGGGCAGACCCGTAACGCTGCACTGAAGGGCTCCGTGAGGTGCGGGAGGGGTGCGAGTCTCTCCACCCGGCACATAGAGGAGGGCTCTTTAGGCCTCAGAGCCACGTAGTAGGTATCGTGCCGCAGAAACAGAGGCATAAGCCTTGTGCCCTCTCCTTCCAGAAGGCTTCTGTCTGGTCAGTGAGGTGACAGGGACATGGAAATCCAGTCCAGAGTGCAGGCTGCAGTGGGGAGGTGTGCCCTGCGTGAGGAGGAGAGGGATGGGGTCATCTCGACCTGGGAGGATGCAGAGACTGCGGGGCTCACCGCCTCCGATCTCCACCCTGCCTCCTTGCCTCAGATAAATGAGAGCTGTAGGGCGCGCACCACAGAGGCTGAGTCAGGTGGCCTCCACCTCCCAGAGACAGGTGGACCCGATCTCCCTGTGGGCCCCCTTGGCCGGCCCCTCTGACCCACACCACCCAGCCAGCCACACTGCCTAGGAGCACAAGCCACTGTGCCAGCCCGACCGAAGGGAGAAAGGCTGGACAGGTGAGGTGGCCTAGTGAGCTGGTCTGTGAGGGCTGAGAGGCCTGCAGGTCACCTGCCGGGTTTCAGCTGGGAAGGTGGCACCCCAAGCAGTCTAGGCTTCCCGGCTCTCAAGGTTCTCTCTCTTTCTTCCTTTCTCTCCGTCTCTCTCTCTCTTCCTCCTTCTCCCTCCCTCCCTCTCTCTCTTTCTTTCTCTTGCCTCCAGAGTTATCTCTGGGACTTGGAGCTAGCACTACCAATCCACTGTTCCTGGCGGTCATTTTTTCCTCTTTTTTGTTTTAATTTGAGACTTTGAGAGGGGACGGGAGAGAGAGAGAGAGGGAGGGAGAGACACCAGCGGCCCTGCTTTACCGCTTGTGAAGCGTCCCCACTGCAGGTGGGGCAAGGACTCGACCCCAGTTCGTTGCAGGAGCCATTGAGCACAGCCCTATGTGCACTACACCAGGAGCGCCATCTCCCGGCCCTCCAGGTGCTTTCCTGGGACTCCTGCAGGCTGTTGGCAGTGACGGGCGGGAAAGGCTTGTGCTGGTGATGGCTAGAGATACTGGGAGTGTTGCTTTTGCCCCAGCCTCATCTTGCCCTTAAGCACGCTGCCAGGCTGTGCGAGCTCTAGGGCCCGGCTTCCCTGTCCGCTCACTGAACATGGCAGCTCAGGCTGCGCACAGCCACCCACCCCATGCCACCCCCATGCCACCCCCGCTCTCCCCGTACAAGTGCTGTCTGTCTCTCTTGTGGCCGTTCTTGGCTGCACACTTCTCAGTCCTGTTGTAAAGATATGACCTCAAATGTTGGTAGAGCTTTGATGGCAGACTCCGACAGCGTGTGAGAGTGTTTCATGGCAAAACTCACTCTTATCTGCCTGGGGGGTGCACTTTTCCTCACCATGTGCAAATGCTGGGGGGGATATGCCTTTCCCCGCCATGTGCTCCTGGCAAATGCTGGGGGGGGATATGCCTTTCCCTGCCATGTGCTCCTGGCAAATGCTGGGGGGGGGATATGCCTTTCTCCGCCATGTGCTCCTGGCAAATGCTGGGGGGGGATATGCCTTTCCCTGCCATGTGCTCCTGGCAAATGCTGGGGGGGGGATATGCCTTTCTCCGCCATGTGCTCCTGGCAAATGCTGGGGGGGGATATGCCTTTCCCTGCCATGTGCTCCTGGCAAATGCTGGGGGGGGATATGCCTTTCCCTGCCATGTGCTCCTGGCAAATGCTGGGGGGGGATATGCCTTTCCCTGCCATGTGCTCCTGGCAAATGCTGGGGGGGATATGCCTTTCCCTGCCATGTGCTCCGGGCAAATGCTGGGGGGGGATATGCCTTTCTCCGCCATGTGCTCCTGGCAAATGCTGGGGGGGGATATGCCTTTCCCTGCCATGTGCTCCTGGCAAATGCTGGGGGGGGATATGCCTTTCCCTGCCATGTGCTCCTGGCAAATGCTGGGGGGGGGGATATGCCTTTCCCTGCCATGTGCTCCTGGCAAATGCTGGGGGGGGGATATGCCTTTCCCCGCCATGTGCTCCCGGCAAATGCTGGGGGGGGGGATATGCCTTTCCCCACCATGTGCTCCCGGCAAATGCTGGGGGGGATATGCCTTTCCCCGCCATGTGCTCCTGGCAAATGCTGGGGGGGGGGATATGCCTTTCCCTGCCATGTGCTCCTGGCAAATGCTGGGGGGGGATATGCCTTTCCCTGCCATGTGCTCCTGGCAAATGCTGGGGGGGGGGATATGCCTTTCCCTGCCATGTGCTCCCGGCAAATGCTGGGGGGGATATGCCTTTCCCTGCCATGTGCTCCGGGCAAATGCTGGGGGGGGGGGTGATATGCCTTTCCCTACCATGTGCTCCCAGCAAATGCTGGGGGGTGATATGCCTTTCCCCGCCATGTGCTCCCGGCAAATGCTGGGGGGGGGGGGTGATATGCCTTTCCCTGCCATGTGCTCCTGGCAAATGCTGGGGGGGGATATGCCTTTCCCTGCCATGTGCTCCCGGCAAATGCTGGGGGGGTGATATGCCTTTCCCTACCATGTGCTCCCGGCAAATGCTGGGGGTGATATGGCTTTCCCTACCATGTGCTCCCGGCAAATGCTGGGGGGGGGGGTGATATGCCTTTCCCTACCATGTGCTCCCGACAAATGCTGGGGGGGGATATGCCTTTCCCCACCATGTGCTCCCGGCAAATGCTGGGGGGGGATATGCCTTTCCCTACCATGTGCTCCCAGCAAATGCTGGGGGGGGGATATGCCTTTCCCTGCCATGTGCTCCCGGCAAATGCTGGGGGGGGATATGCCTTTCCCTACCATGTGCTCCCGGCAAATGCTGGGGGGGGGATATGCCTTTCCCTACCATGTGTTCCCGGCAAATGCTGGGGGGGGGGGGATATGCCTTTCCCCGCCATGTGCTCCCAGCAAATGTCTCACATTCTTGCTTTGAGGTCTGGGACACATTTTTTTTTTAAACAGATGTATTTACTTTTCATTATGTTTGCATCAATCCAAGTTAGGAGAGCAGAACTAAACATTCCGGAGTAAAAATAACGGAAACTTGTAGGTGCTTTCTTGGGTGCTGCTAGCAGGTACTTTCTTTGCCAGATTCCAAACGCGTGACTGGCGACTCCTTGACGTTCTGTGACTGTGTCGGAGGCAGGTGGACTTGATGGGACTCGGGTGTGGTGATCGTGCGACATCCAGGGAAGGCACTCTGCTGCCCCATTCAGCCATGATCTGTGCCGACATGCCTTTTGTGAAAGGCTGTGCCCCTGCCTGCTGCCCCGATCCAGCCATGATCTGTGCCAACACGCCTTTCGTGGAAGGCTGTGCCCCCGACTGAAGACGAGTCCTGCCCTTGAGCAGGAACTGGAGGATTTTGACTCACTGCTTGCCTTTACTCAGAGCTGCTGCCTGGCAGTGATGCTCAGTTTCTGATGCTGGGACGGTCCACCTGGAAATGCTGTCTGTTCCCCCGGCCTACCCTCAGGACTCCTCCTACCTAGCTGAACAGGTAGCTGTGGCCTGCCTGAGTTGTGTTCTTCCAGTCTGGGGGGAAATGTCGGTGTCGAAGCTTCTCTCAGGGCCTCTGGACTCCGCACAGTTGTAGCTTTGCACCCCAGAGTTACTGGGGCCGCTGGCCAGCTGAGCTGCAGGTAACTACAGCTACACCTACACACTCGATGCCCGACTCCCCTCCTAGAGCCGTGAAGAGTCAGGGGCCCTGTAAAAAGCCACGACGAGGCAGATACAAACCTGCCATTCTGTCTCTGTCACCACCTCCTGTCACAGTCGGCCAGATGATCTGCTTCGTGAACTTGCTAAAGCCCCTCTGAGGTGTCAGGTGCTGAGCGGGGCTCAGGCTCAGGTTCTGCTCTGGAGACGGAGAAGCACCTTAGAAATAGACTCTTAGATCTTTACAGCCGAGTAGCGTGACTATTACCGTGGGTGTGGGGCTCAGAGCAGGAGTGGAGTCATTGTCGCCACAGAAGATGCACATGAGTGAAGTGGACGAAGAGAGGCAGAAGCCCAGGAGCTTGCAAGTGAAAGGAATGTACACCTTCTAAAGATGGTGCTTCACGCTTTCTCTCTAAGGCTGTGGCATCATGGAAGACATCCAGAGAAGGCTGTGGAGTGCAGTAACTGTGGAGAAGCATCAATGAATAAACCGAGTAACTTCAAAGTTGATCTGACAGTGCCCGATGTCTATCCTTTCTTTCACTGAATTGTCATCTCAGTGACACCTTGATTTCTGGGTAAAGTGAGAGTCTGTGTGTCAGTCTCAGTGCTGGGACCCCGAATTTGTACTGGGAATGAGCCATCAGGGTTAGCTAGTCTCATAGCTCCGGGGCAGGTAGTCAGAAACACAGCCAGGACCGGGTTAAAGCCAGCTAACAAAGTGGTGAGCTACTGGTGACTGTCTCTCTTGACAATAATTATCCTCCGGTTTCTTATTAGTTTATTTGTGCAGATGCTGGGACCAAGCTAGCTGAGTCCACCATCCTGAGCAAGCAAATGATCGCCTCTGTGCCCGGGGTAAGTGTCCACCACTTTCTTCTCACTTCCGCCGTCAGCACAGGGGCCTCGTTGGCCTGTGTCCTGGTTCCCTCGAGGAAGAACCAACACCGCAAGGCAGAAAACAGCTGGGTGCCTGGTTTAGAGGAGCCTGAGGGAGCCTGTGAGACAGCTCGCTGAGGCTGCCGAGCCAGGCCCTCACTGCCTCGGAGGAGGCTCGTTGCTGTGGTATTGTCCCCTCCCTCCTGTTTCTCTGACTTTGTGTTTCTAGCTAAAAAAGTTGGCCCAGAGCTCTGAAGCTTCGATGACAACTAAAAAAAAAAAAAAAAAAGATAAATAAAAGAGCACCAGGGAAATTTTAAATTAATTTCTGCCCCTGGAAACGTTTAATTCCAGGAAACATGAATGGAATTGAAGCAGTGAGTTAAGGAGAGGAAAGAAATGACCAGACAAACAGAATATATTTGATTAAAGTCCATTTTTTTCAGAATCAATTTTCTTTTATTGGCTCCTGTAAACCAATTCGATTTGACTACTGCCGGAAAGAAATGAGCATTGCAATACCTTGTCCTTCTTTAAACTGTTTCCTCTGAAGAAATTGGAAGTGAGCTGCTTGGCACCATGTTAAGATGCTCTTAGAGAGCCCTGATGATGACACATCACATAGCTTATTAATTTCAAGTTACTGCAAAGCAAAAACTCAGCGATTTTTAGAGATGTGGTCAGTTGGAAAACAGGTTATTTGGATTTTCAGTAGACACACAGACACAGGAAGGAGAAGGAGGACCTGCCATTCTCTACCCCAAAAGAAGCATTTGTGGTTTAAGAAATCGCTTCCATGCTTTCTGTTGCTCAGCCTCCTGATTTGTTCGCGTGTTGTTGGGAGCTGGCGTACTTTGCAGTCTTTTTGCAGTATAAATAAACTCCTACAGAGGCCCATCTTCCAGTCATTTTGGATGTCAGCTTTTGGCTGGATTCCCTGGTGAAAGAGGAGGGCTAACTTCACGGCACTTCTCGTGCCCGTGTGCTTCCCAGAAGGTCCTGTTGGTTTTTATTTGTATGTCTGCTGGTTGACTGGCAACACTCAGTTTTTATTTTCATCACCAGGGCTTCACTGCCCCAGGCTGAACTTTCCGACAGAAAGACAGAAGCAGAGAGGCAGCGAAAGCTCAGCGCCAAAGCTTCCTCCAGTGCGATGGTCAGGCTCAAGCCGGCTCAAGCACAGGACAAGGCAGTGCACTGTCCTGTTCAGCAGTCAACATTTAAGGCAAGCCACTGCTTGTTTAGGACCAGTGGGATAGTTCACTGGGGAATGTGCCCGCTTCGCTGTGTGTGTCTCAGGTCCCGGCCCAGCCCCACCGCCCTGGGGGAGCTTCCATGCTGCGATGTCTTGCCCTCTCTCCCAGTCTCCTGTCTCTCTATCTAAAAGAGGACAGCTGGAGTGGTGAAGGCCCAGCAAGGACAGAAGGAATTCTGACTTATTTATTTATTATTTTTGATGTGGCAAACTATGAGAAAAGAGAAGTAACAGTCATTTTAACCCAGAGTTAATCTTACAGTGAATGTATCCTTGTATCTTTCTTTTCCTTCTCTCTTTCTCTTTCTATCTTTCTTCCTCTCACTATTTAAACACAGTGGAGACTATAGTGAAGGTGGAACTTTGGTTTCAGTTATAGCGTTTCCCTAGGAAGCAGTGGAACACCATGTGATGTGACCGCACAGGGACTGGAGTCAGGCAGCAGGGACGGCCAGTGTGTACCCGCTAGAGGCCTGCTGGTGACGAGCTCCGTGACTCAGAAAGCCATTTCACTTGGGCTTCTTTGGTTTGTGGTATCGGGGGAATGGCTTATACCAGGGCTGGATATTTAGGCTGAGGATGGACGAGACAATGCACTGAAAACACAGTGAGCAACTTGGTGCCAGACACGGGACACTTTCTGCTGATTCTTCACTTTCACTAGTTTGCAGTTACAACTAATATGTCATAAATGACTTTCTTTGTTCATATCTCAGACTTCTTCAAAACTATTATTTATTTATTTATTAGAGAGAAATGGAGAGGCGAGGGAGAGACAGTGAGGGAAAGAGACAGAGACAGCTGCAGCCCTGCTTCACCACTCATGAGCTTTCCCCCTGTAAGTGGGGATGAGGGGCTCAAACCCAGAGCCTTGTGCACTGTAATGTGTGGGCTTAGCTGGGTGAGCCACTGCCTGGCCCCCATTTCTTTCTGCCAGTTTTTTGGGAGTCAGCCTATTAGACCATGTGTTTTTAAAATATTCTTGATAGCAGTCAGAGTAGTGGACACATCTAATGAGACAAAAGCCCAGTGCTCAGTGGCTTACACAGACACTTATTATTTGTCCCTGTGAAGGGTGGAGGGCATCTGATTAGCAGGAGGGGACTCCATACTTGAATGTTCGCCAGGGGAATGTTTAGTTTCCTTCCATCTGGACCACCCCTGCCTATCATTTGGTGATGGAGAGACAGGACATTATTTAGTACCTGGGAGGCTCACTGACCAAGCCTGAAGGCGGTGCCAATTCCTTCTGCCCACATTTCCTTGGCCGAGACTCTGTCCTATGGCCACAGCCGACTGGGAGGAGGGTGAGGAATGCACCCTAGTTGCCTGCTAGGGAGAAGAGAAGTGAGCCTGGTAGAACAAAATCAGAAACTACAAGACAAATACTCCAGTAACCACCAAAAGCAGACAAGCAAAGCTATAGGGTTGACACCGAGAATACTTGCCAGTGACCAGCTAACCATTCAAAATAAGCCTTTTCCCCCAACAAGCAGTGAACTGTAGATTACTGTAAAATAGGACGGCTAAAGCCAGCTAGCAGATGAGCAGTTGGACTAAATGACAACAATATAAAATAAGCCCTCCGTAAACTGCCTGAAGGACCATTTGACATCTGCTCTAGGACATGAAGAATTTTGCCTTTCAAAACAGCATTCTGAGTAACAAAAACAGGAGAACAAAATTGATGTCCAGCACTAAGGGGACTGTTTCAATAAAACACTTCTACAGAATAGGTTATAAAAGAGCTACCAAGTCAAGTTTTTGAGGAAGATTCAATCAACAGGAAAAGGCTTATGATGGCTTTAGTCTAAAAACAGACTAGAAGGAAAACCCCAATTCTATGAAAATCCATGTATGTGTGTGTATTGTCTGCATGCAGATATAGGGAAGGCAGGGTTGGTTGCGGCTAGAATTAAGGTTGCGGTGCCTTTTCTTTTTCTTAATTTACATTTCCAAGCTTTCCACACTGAATGTGCTTACAATCCCTTATATGGTTCACTGAAGTCAGACCCAACTTTGGAGGAGGAATTGAATGTGATTTGCTTCAATTCATTTTTGAGGTTAGAGGATGTTTTTAGCTCTCTGCACCTTCACTTTCCAGTTGAGGTAAATGCAGGCCTTGTAAAACAAGTGAAGCGTGACTCTGTTTTTTATTTGTTTGCTTAAAAAGAACATTTCTGAGGTTATAGTTTCATTTTGTTAAGTAAAAAAAAAAAAAAGAAGAAGAAGAGGTATTTGGAAATTATATGCAAAAGCTCACTGAGATGACCCTGACTTTCAAGTGGATCTTAAAGCTTTTCTTAGTTGCAGTTGCTGTCTCTGGACAAAAGTAACTAGATAATAGTGAATCAGTTTTTAAAATTCAGACTTAAAAGACAAATATTGAACAATGCTGCTCGTAAGTATCTTCTGTGACATTTGCCCAGATGAAACAGTATAAAATATTGCCCCAAAGAAACAAATCCCTTTCAAGAAATTCAAGAACAGAGTATATGCCCCTATCTCCATGACATGTGAAAGGTCAAAGAAAATGGAATAAATCAGGGAAAATCCTTCCTTGCACTGGAGGATTAATATTCCAAAGGCAGGACCACAATGACCTTTTATAATTCCTTCACTTGACTTAAATTAAAAGGAGAAAGCCTTGCAGCACATGAAATACTTGGAAGACCCTCTGACAGAACCGCCAGTGACCTTATTTCACTGTTTGTTACCCCGTCAGAGGAAATGACAGGCGTAGCGTTCTAGAAGAGACAGAGGTGGTAGAGTTCAGTACCGTGCAGATTGACGTGGACCTGGCGCGAGGGGGCGGGGGTAGCCCAGTAAGTGAGCGAGCAGTGTTGCAGAATTCCCTAAAGAGAGCCTGGGTGCGCGATTCAGATGGCTTCAAAGACGGCCTGCTTTTGATCCCAGCGCAGCCGCCTGGAGAGCGGGCTGTCAGGGCTCTGATGTGGCATGCCGCCTGTCTGTCCGGTGTCCTTTCCTTTGCCGATAATCCGCAATTTACCGCCTTGCCAGTCTGTGACCTGAAACGGGAGTAGTGTGCTCTCTTTGGCATTAAAACTCCCCAGCACATGGCTGGTGTGTGAGCACGGGTGCTGATTCTTTCCCTCCAGTCTCCAGCGAGTCCGCAGCTGCCATCTGGGTGTTCAGCAGTGTGCCCACTGTGTGAGGGGAGGAGGCTGAGAGCAGCCCACCTCCAGTCTAAGACTTGGACTGTTTTAGCAAATATGTTTGTTCCTGTGCTTCCTTTTCCATAGAAGATTCTGGTGGTCGAGTTTGGGGACAGCATGTCTATCTGTTCCCAAGGCTTCCTGGAGTGAGAGTGTCACTGTAGTTTTAGGGCCAGATTTAATGACTTCACTTCCGCTAGACCTCTGTGTGCCTGGTGATACAGCAAGCAGGAAACCAGTCTGGGGGACTCAGAGCTCCTGCAGACTCAGAGCTCCCCAGACTCAGAGCTCCCCAGACTCAGAGCCCCCCAGACTCACAGTCCCCCAGACTCAGAGCCCCACAGACTAACAGTCCCCCAGACTCAGAGCCCCCCAGACTCACAGTCCCCCAGACTCAGAGCCCCCCAGACTCACAGTCCCCCAGACTCACAGTCCCCCAGACTCAGAGCCCCCCAGACTCACAGTCCCCCAGACTCACAGTCCCCCAGACTCAGAGCCCCCCAGACTCACAGTCCCCCAGACTCACAGTCCCCCAGACTCAGAGCCCCCCAGACTCACAGTCCCCCAGACTCACAGTCCCCCAGACTCAGAGCCCCCCAGACTCACAGTCCCCCAGACTCAGAGCCCCCCAGACTCATAGTCCCCCAGACTCACAGTCCCCCAGACTCAGAGCCTCCCAGACTCAGAGCACCCAGACTCACAGTCCCCCAGACTCAGAGCCCTCCAGACTCACAGTCCCCCAGACTCACAGTCCCCCAGACTCAGAGCCCCCCAGACTCACAGTCCCCCAGACTCACAGTCCCCCAGACTCAGAGCCTCCCAGACTCAGAGCCCCCCAGACTCACAGTCCCCCAGACTCACAGTCCCCCAGACTCAGAGCCCCCCAGACTCACAGTCCCCCAGACTCAGAGCCCCCCAGACTCATAGTCCCCCAGACTCACAGTCCCCCAGACTCAGAGCCTCCCAGACTCAGAGCACCCAGACTCACAGTCCCCCAGACTCAGAGCCCTCCAGACTCACAGTCCCCCAGACTCACAGTCCCCCAGACTCAGAGCCCCCCAGACTCACAGTCCCCCAGACTCACAGTCCCCCAGACTCACAGTCCCCCAGACTCAGAGCCTCCCAGACTCAGAGCCCCCCAGACTCACAGTCCCCCAGACTCAGAGCCCTCCAGACTCACAGTCCCCCAGACTCAGAGCCCCCCAGACTCACAGTCCCCCAGACTCAGAGCGTGCCACATTGGAGTCCTTGTTTTTCAGTGCGGGACGGCGGCCATGGAGTGCGTGCGGCAGTACATCGGCGAAGTGCTGGACTTCATGGCAGATATGCACACGCTAACCAAACTCAAGGTGAGGGGCTTGGGACGCTGGCTCCCTGGGGGTGATGAGTGGGGGGTCCTGTAGAAATAAGCCACACCAGCGGGTTTGAAGGACTGAGTTCTGCCTCTGCCCACTACCTGGCACCAGCTCTGTGCGTGGCATTCCTCTGCCCTGGAAGGTGCCATCGCCCAGGGTCAAACACAGAATCTGAGGCCAGGGCTGCAGCAGTGGCTGACCTTTCTTCCAGAGGTCCCACAGCTAAAATAACCACGACCTCACTTACCTGCCAATTCAGTTCCCAGACTCTGTCCAGGTGGCCCAAGTGCTTCCGGGGTAAAGATTGGCTTGAAACACTAAGTGGCATAGCAGAGTCAGCATCTCAACTGACGGGGTCTGCAAGGTAGCTCACTTGGTAGGTGAGTGCCATATGGTGTGTGAAGCCCTGGGCTCAGACCCTGGCACCACGTGGGGGCACCATGTCACCAGGAGAAGCCCTACAGAGGGCAGAGGAGTGCTGGGGCATCTCTCCCTCCCTCCCTCCCTTTGTCTTTCCCTCTGTGTCTGTCTCTATCCTTATATCTGTAATAAAAAGAATGAAAAATAACTGACCCAGGAGTTGTAGAATCGTCCCCAAAATGTGAACGGCTAATTCCTCGCACCGCCTGAGTCAGTTCCCCGAGTTCCCTAGTGTCTGGTGCCAGCTGTGGCTGCCCACATGCGCCTGACTTTGATACATAAAGAAGAGGGGACAGCTATCCTTGAACGTCTGAGCTCACCTCATAGCACCTTCAAACACACAGAGCAGGAGGAATATAACAAGGGGGTCTGTGGTACCAGCAGCTCAGGAAGCCAGGCCCAGCCCAGTCTCTGGGCTCACATATGAGCCCACTCAAATGGCTAGGTTTCTACGACCAGGGGGCTGCCTAGGGCAGGAGAGGCCCGGAAACTAGGACTCAACTCCCAGCTTAGTGTTCCCGCCACCAAGTCACCCTTGGTGACAACTGCAGATCTTCCCACTCCCCTTGAGGAGCCGTGAGGCAAGCAGTGCAGGCGTCTCTCTGTGTCTCTCCCCTCCTCTCTGAGTTTCTCTCAGTCCTACCACATACAGATAAGGAGAGGAAAACGGCCACCGGGAGCAGCAGGTTCATCTTGTGGGCACCGGGCCCCAGCAGTAACCCTGGTGGCATTGATGATGACGATGACGATATCTTTCTGGGTGTCTGCGGCACTCTGACAAAGTCCTGAACCCACACCTGGTCTTGCAGAGCCACATGAAGGCGTGCTCCCAGCCCTTGCATGAAGACACCTTTGGCGGGCACCTCAAGGTGGGGCTGGCCCAGATCGCGGCCATGGAGATCTCCCGGGGCAACCACAGGGACAACAAGGCTGTGGCTCGCTACCTGCCCTGGCTCTACCACCCGCCTTCTGCCATGCAGCAAGGGTAAGAGCCCTCCAGCTATGGCTCAGAGGTGGGCGGAGCTGACTCGCTGAGCAGCAGACCCTTTGAACAGAGAACCTGATGGCATGCCACCGGCAATAGAGATTCAAGGGTGGTGAACAGCACAGTGGCTATTCAAAGAGGCTCAAGTCCCAGGTAGCATCAATCTCCTGTAGCACCATAGGCCAGAGTGGGGCAGTGCCCTGGGGGAAACGTGCGTGCGCGCGCACACGCACGCACGCACGCACGCACGCACGCACCTTACTAGTGTTTTTTCTCTCATAGGAAATTCTCCACTGTCCTTATGGGTGAGGAGAGCTTAGAGCTTAGTGCCTAGACCTGTCTTTCCCACTCATTCCAAGTAGTTCAGCACACCCACGGGCATTTAGTGAGTGTCCACAGGGCTTTTGGCCTCCAAGGAGCTCAGGCTGCAACTGGAACAAATTCTATAGCGGAGATGCAGAAGGCCAGGAGGTCATGAGCCCCTGATCCCAGGAAACTAGAAAAATAAGAAGCATCAGGAGTCGTTTGTTTGGGGCCGCAGTGCAGACTTGAGCAGCCTGTGGTTGAGCCCTGACAGTTTCCTGGCTCAGAGCTGGGGATTAGCAGCACATGATGGAGCAGGAAATGGATGGCTGTGAGTCACAGCTTCCCTGTTGCTTTCCCTCTAGAGAGGATGTCAGAGCTCCCTCCCTCTCTCTCTCTCTCTCTCTCTCTCTCAGAGAATTCAGGAAGGCAACCTGGGGCTGCAGTGTCAGCTCACCTGGTAGACCACATGTCCTAGCCCACACAGGGACCCAGGTTTGAGTGCTCAGGGAAGGGCACCTGCACAGGGAAACCGCATGATCGATGGAGTGGTGCTGTGGCATCTCTCTCTCAGTGGACAGAGACAGAGAGAAATCGAGAGGGTGGGGAGGGAGAGAGACAGAGAGATATCTGCAGCCCTGCTCACCACTGGTGAAGCTTCTCCCTGCAGGTGGGGGCTAGGGGCTTAAACCTGGGTCCCTGAGCTCTGTAATGTGTGTGCTCAACCAGGTGTGCTACTGCCTGACCCCCTGTGGCATACCTTCCCGCCCCTCTACTGGGGAAAAAAAGATTTGATGGTGCTGGTGCAGATCTCCAGTGCAGACCCTGATGGCAGTAAACAAACACACAAATAAAAGAAAGACAGCTGAGTTATACAGAAAGACCAAGTAACCGAGTGTCTTCAAAGGCTGCTGTTTTGCCCCAGAAGCTAAGGGCTGGGGCTAGAGTGGGAATCCGGGAGAAGGGGTTCATCAGCCCGCGTTGCCGGCACTCTTACTTCCTCGGTGCTTGGTCCACGGGCTCCCTTCCCAGCCCCTGCCCTCTCAGCCTGTGGGTTCTCCAGTGAAGAAGGAGGTGGGGGGGGGGTCTTCAGCACGGCCTTCTCCCCACAGGCCCAAGGAGTTCATCGAGTGTGTCTCCCACATCCGCTTGCTGTCCTGGCTACTGCTCGGCTCCCTGACCCACAATGCAGTGTGCCCCAATGCCTCCTCGCCCTGCCTGCCCATCCCGCTGGACGCAGGCTCCCACATCGCAGACCATCTGATTGTCATCTTGATTGGATTTCCAGAGCAATCAAAGGTGAGTGATTTCTGCAAGATTGAAACCATGTGCATCCAGATTGCTAATGGAAGCCCTTATCAGCCAATTAGGTGTCTTCAGAGAGGAGAATGCATCTTATCACTCGCCACCGGTGCATGCTGGGAAGGCGGCTCTGCACGGATGCTTGTTTAGAGCTGTTTAAGTTCCCAGACTCTCTCTCCCTGCCCTACATCGTTTTTCCACTTACTTGTATGAAGATAAATTGTGGAGGCAGACAGGAGTGAGATTCCCAGACGCCTTTCTCCAAACAATGAAGGGGAAGAAAGGGCAAGGGCTAGAGATGTCGTCCAAACCCTTTGGTCCTGCCAGTGGCAGCTGTGAAGTGGAGGAAAGTTCATGTTCCAATTCTTGACATGTTGTCTTTATGCCTTGGATCTCTGGCAATACAGGTGGATGGGAATGGAAACGAGAGCTGCTTGGGGCATCAGTGACGTGGTGTTGCTCCCCCCCCCCCCCCACAGAGGGGCCTTGGGGCTGGCGAGCAGGCCGTGTGTGTCAGGGCATAGGGAGCCTAAGGCATCAGCCACATGTCAGCACAGGCAGATCAGACACCTGGGATTCCTTACCACAAGGGGCCAAGGGACTCCACAGGACTTGGCACATTCTGTGGGCCAGTGAGGGGCTATGTGGGGATTCAGGCCAGGTGGGCTGACTCTGCCATGATGCAGAATTGCCAGCTACATGACCTGATGTTTGCTGGAATAGCTAGACCACATGTCCCTACTGGCTCAGCCAGATCTGCTTGGCTCCCAGTGGAACCTATAGACTTCACCCAGATCTGCTTGGTTTACAGTGGAGCCTATAGACTTCACCCAGATCTGCTTGGTTTACAGTGGAACCTATAGACTTCACCCAGATCTGCTTGGTTTACAGTGGAGCCTATAGACATCACCCAGATCTGCTTGGTTTACAGTGGAGCCTATAGACTTCACCCAGATCTGCTTGGTTTACAGTGGAGCCTATAGACTTCACCCAGATCTGCTTGGTTTACAGTGGAGCCTATAGACTTCACCCAGATCTGCTTGGCTCCCAGTGGAACCTATAGACTTCACCCAGATCTGCTTGGCTCCCAGTGGAACCTATAGACTTCACCCAGATCTGCTTGGTTTACAGTGGATCCTGCTGGCTCCACCCAGATCGGCTTGACTCCCAGGGATGGTGCTTTATAGTTTATTGGCCTAATAAGACTGCCTCACTCTCTGAGCTTTAGTTTTCAGACACGTTGATGAGAGGCTGACTTGAGAACAGGGAGGTAACAGAAGAGGAAAGCCTTCACTTAGTAGTGCCTGGGGTGCTGCAAATTCAATCAGTGTGCACCCCGGGGACCATCTTTGTGGTGGCGACATTGCTGCTGTTCAGGCTCACGCTGTCCCTAAAGCAGTACTGCTGGGATGTTCTTATCACTGGGAGAAGTGGCAGCCATGGTGCCGTTGTGAAAGCTCCCCTCTGGACCCAGTGTCACAGCACCTGCTCTCTCCCCTCTAGACTTCTGTGCTGCACATGTGCTCCCTGTTCCACGCATTTATCTTCGCTCAGCTCTGGACTGTATACTGCGAGCAAAGTGCCGTTGCCACCAATGTCCAGAGTCAGAATGAATTCAGCTTCACCGCCATCCTGACCGCGCTGGAGTTCTGGAGCAGGGTGACACCCAGCATCTTGCAGCTCATGGCCCACAACAAAGTGGTGAGTTCTGGAGACAGGCCCCTCCTCACAGTCAGACCACCCCATGGACAGTGGCAGATCCCCACAAGGACACTTGGCGCTGAGACGAGCGACTCGCGTAGACGGGAATCAGGTTGTGCACTAGAGACCACCCAGTTCTCCCCTCCTGTGCTTTAGACAGACCCCAGCCAGAAGGTAATGTAAATGGATTGATGACTGTTGACCTTTAAACTTCATGTTGCCTAGGAATTTCAATAACAAAGCAAAGAATTAAATTCAGTGAAAGCATTTTTTAAAGAATTCCTATAGTTTTTTCAAATTTTAGTATCTTTATTCATTGGAAAGAGACAGCCAGAAATTGTGAGGGAAGGGTTGTCATAGAGAGGGAGACAGAGACTGCTTCATTGCTCACAAAGCTTTCCCCTGCAGGTGGGAACTGGGGGCTGGAACCTGGGTCATGTGCACTGTAACATGAGCAAGCACTCAGCCAGGTGCGCCACCACCCAGCCCCCAAAGGATTTTCTGTTTGGCTCAAAGGAAACTGATGTGGGAAGTTGACTCTTAAGGGCCGTTAGGAGGGAGATTCGTGTTACATTCCATTGAAAGGCAATTTGGAAAACCCCTAGTCAGCAGGGCACCTTTTCGTGGTGTTTAAGAGCGACCACATGTGTTCTCGCCATGGGGACTTGAAACCTGAGACCAGCCTCAGGAGAGTTGCCACATAAGCTCTCTGATGGCCAGGCTGCCTAGCGAGGGACCCCCAGAAGACTCCAGCTCCCCTGTTTTCAAATCCAGCTCCATCTTGGGGTGGAGATGACCCACCTGGAGAGTGGTGACACCACACTCCACAGGAAACTCCAGGGCCTCGGAGCAGGGTCCCTTCACTGTAAGGGCTTGGCCTGTGCCATGGCACCGAGACCAAGGGCTGCGTGCAATGAATTCACAAGGGAGCCCTGCCTCAGTTTGCTCCTCCAGGGGCAGATTCTCTGCTGACAAGCCAGCAGCCAACTGTCTTGACTCTGGAAGCTTCATCAATAAAACCCTGGCTTGCACGGCGGCGCTAGAGTGCAGGAGGAATCTCACGACAGTTCCGAGAAGCCCAGAAACCCAGCGCCGAGCCCGGAGATGGAAAACAAAGGTTCCACTCGTGTCTGAGGCTTCTCCATGCTGGTCTCCAGAGCGGCTGCCCCAGTGCACATTCCCACCAGCAGTGTCGTAGTGCTCCACTCTCTCCACGTCCTCTCCAATACGTGCCTTCTCTCATTTTAGCAATGGAGCCCATTCTCACAGGTGTTTTTAACTGGTACTTCTCAGATGAGGGAACTGAGCATTTCCGCATATGTTGTGGACTGTGTGAATTTTCCTGGGCGCGTGAAGTGTCTCTGTCCTTCAGCTGCCTGCATGTGAAAGGAAAACAAATGATTTTTTTTTTTTGATTGATTAGCCTAAGAAACATGTCCTTCCACTCTAATTGGAAAGAGCATCAGACATTTTCTGTACTGAGGCACTTTCTTCAGAAAAGCAGAGGTCGGTCGGAGGCAGTTTCTTGTGGAGAGGTATGTTTTTGTTGAGGTCAAGAGGCATTCATGTGGAAGTTTCAGTGTACACAGGAAGTTGCGACAGCTACCAGCGGATTTATTATTGGCTCTTATCATTTGGAGCCAGTGAGTTGGAGATGGAGTGTCCCATCCTGTCATTTCATGGGCAGTGAAGTGGGACCTTGAAGATGGCTGCCTCAGTTGTCATTGATTCCCTTCCAAATCTTTCTCGGCACTCAGTGTCACAGAGGAGTGTGTTGCAAACCAATCTGAATTAATTTTATATTGAAAAACATTTGGTAAACACTCCCCTCACCCCCGGAGTATTTAAAGTCTTGGGAGTTTCTGATGGGGGCATCACCTTTTGAACTGTTGTAAGCATGGCTGCCTGCCTTGCTCCAAAGAGAACAGAACTTTGGCTTTGGAGATAGAAGAGCAGTAAACTCAGCAGTCACTCCGGATGAAGACACTGCAGAGAAAGGACCAAGGTGGAGACAAGGACTTGAGCCCAAGGGTTCTGTAGTTGCGAGTGAGGGCAGCAGAGGCCGCCGTCCTCTGGGCAGTGCAGACACCCAGTTCTGTTGGCAGCCCCAGGGCATGGGAAAGGCTTGCCATCTGCCAAGCCAGTGCAGCTTTTCAAACCCAGTTTCTGCCTGGGCTCAGAGGGGAAAGCTCCCCCCCCCCCCCGTGTGTGAGGGAGTCCCTGGGGCCATTGTATGGGCTTGCAGTGCAGGCCTTGGGGTGCCGGTCAGTGTGTAGGCTTTCCTTGTCTCTCTTTCAGATGGTGGAGATGGTGTGTCTGCATGTCATCAGTCTGATGGAGGCTTTGCAGGAATGCAACTCCACAATATTTGTCAAGGTAGGAACACCCCTGACTTGTACAGAGTGTGTGTATCTTGCTGCTATAGACAAATGTGGGCTCACTCTGAAGGTCCTTTCTGAAGGAAAGACAGGCGGATTTAATTCTAACACCGTGGAGGGGCAGAGGGATTGGGCTCCAGTAACTGTCCTTCATGGTGCCATTTTGCTCTGCTGCACTGCTGTTGGCCGACTCAGCCAAGTCGACAGCCTCAGCTGCATCAACACAAGTGATGACTGTTCCTGGAGCAAGTGGCCAGAAAATGACCCTGCCTTCACAGTGGTTGGTTGCTAGGGCCTCCCTGAGAGATCCAGGGGTGAGGGCAAACAGTCTGCAGTCGTTTGACTCAGAAGCTGGCACTTTTCTCTAGTTTATGCCAGTTTTGTCTCTGATGTCAAGATCCTGTCACTGGACACTGGGTCATCTGTGCAGACAAACTAGTGCGCTGCGAGCTGAGCTCTCCTCTCACTCGCCTTTCTTCCCACTCTGTGCCCTCCTTCCTGTGAGTTCCCCCCTTTCCCCACCGACTCTCTGCCATCCTCTTCTTCCTTCCTTACGTCTGGTCCCCACCGGTCTCCCACCATGCAGTGCAGCCACTTGGAACTTCTCACTGGTCACGTCAAACTCCTTGGTCGACTCTGCTGGTCCCTAAACAGACACTTGTCAGGTCAGTTCAGACAAAGAGAAGAGAGGCCACTCATCTGTTGGGAATTCAGATTTACTACAACGTGGCGGGTAGCAGCTCACAGGGAGTGTCTGTGGTGCGTCTGACTTTCTGGCTGCAGAGGCGCTACTGCCGGTGGGACTGTAGGAACGGCTCCTGTAGATCGGACCTGGCTGTGGCTCTTCAACATCTCTGACTTCTAGAGCCGTCTCTGTGGTTGCCTTTCATTGTCTTAACGCTGTCTTAAGATGACAAGTTCTGAATTTTGAGGAAATACTTTATACGATTTTTTTTCTTGTGGATCATGCTTTTGATGTCCTTTCTAAGAGTCTTGCTTGATCAAAACTCTGAGAGTTTTCTCCTGGATATAATTTATATCTGTGATTTATTTTGAATTAACTTTGGCTTATGTGTGAGTTATGCTTTGGGCAGTTCTATGTACATGGATGTCAGATCATCATAGGATCTCTTTTTGAAAATACAGTAATTTCTCATTGACTTTTCTTTGCACTTTTAATTAGTTGGCTGTTTCTGACTGCTTCTGGACATAAAGTTCTCCACTGACCCTTTTGTCCGTCCTGCTGGATCCTATAGCTTTGTATATATTCCTTGAAATCAGCTAGCCCTCTGCATCTTTTCCAGAATTGTTTTACTGATGCCAGATCTTTTATAAGATCAATTAGTCACTTGTCAGCCTCTACATAAAGCCTGCTTGCTGTTTGATTGGAATCGCGCTGGATCTATAGTTCACCTTGAGAACCGAGATCTTGACAGCACTGAGCCTTCTGGTTCACAGGCACATCCACCTCCATTTTCTCTTCAGCATCTCTTACTTAACATCACAACTTCTCCCAGACAGAACGAGCATATCTTAACAAGGTTTTATTTTGGTGAAAGCCAACTTATTTTTTCTAATGACTTTCAGTTATCTGGATATTGTTTCTGGAGAGGAGAAAGGAATTATAACAGTGCAGGACCCAAAATAAATTATAGCTGATTCCTGCTGACAGCTTCAAGGGGGGACTGGAATGGATGTGAGCCAGGAAGTCAGCCCAACAGCGCTGAAGTGTAGGGACCAGCAGATCACAAAACACCACCAATAACAATGAGATTTCCCTGACACCATAGGCCATGGGACTGTAAATCACAAACCTGGAGTCCTTGTGGGGGCATTTTAGAAGCACTTGGCTTCTAAAATGAGACACCCTTGGAGAAAGAACAGAAGCTCTTCTATCAGCAACCTCACCACCGCCCTCAGACAGGTTCTTAGCCCCAGAGCCAGCAGGGGCGGGGGACATGTCCCCCCAGAGTCTGCGCCCACTGGCCCCTACTCGTCCCAGCCCCCAGCTAACTGCATCAAGATGGGTGTTTCCCATTTGGCCCTGCTTCCGTATTAAAGGGCAGAAGTCACAGTGCTCTGCAGAGGACCCCGGGGCCTGTGTTTGGCCACCTGGGGTTGGACTGCTGCTTCCCCCTCAGAATGTCTGGGTGAGTCGGTCCCTCAGGGCAGAGGACATTGGGCCTGAGCTGCCACCAGTCCTTGTGACCCCGTGGCTTTGCTGGGAGGTCGGTGACAGGACCAGGTGGGCAGGGGGTATCATTTGCTGATAGTTTGAGGCCAATTCCCTCTTCAGGACATGTGCTGGTTCTCCCCTTGTAGACACACAGAGCAGTTTCTGCGTCAACGCCTCTCTGGGTCACATTAGCAAACTGTCTCTTAACAGACTGTCAGAAGCAGAAGAGCCAGGCTTAGCCCGGGCACAGGAGCAGAGAGAAATGCGATTTACCACTTTGCCAACTTTGCTATTTTTAAAGAAAATGTCTGAGTGAGTTAGAGGAGCCTGGGAGACCCCGCCTTGAAGAGCAGAGGCTTGTGCAGCTTCCCTGCGGGCACAGGTGGGACCTCGCTTCTCCTCTGACCTTTGGCCTTTCCCTCCTTCCCAGTGAGCCTGACCTGAGACCCACAGGAAGGCCCTGGTTGGCCTCGTGGTGACCATCCTGGAGTACTCAGCCCGCTCTTGGGGAGCAGGGCTCCTCTCTCCCTGTGTCAAACTCGGAATAAAATCCAGATCTCCTAATGGGGCCTCCCAGGGCAGTGAGAGGCCTCATCCCTGCCCTTCCTGCTTTCCTTCCTACCTCTCCCCCCCCACACCTTTTAAAGATTTTTATTTATTTATTAATGAGAAAGATAGGAGAGAGGGAGAGAGAGAGAGAGGGGGAAACAAGTGTCACTCTGGTCCATGTGCTGCCAGGGATTGAATTTAGGACCTCATGTTTGAGAGTCCAGTGCTTTATCCACTGTGCCACCCGCTTCTTCCTAGTGCACTTCTCAGCTCTGGCTATCGGTGGTGCCAGGAATCAGACCTGAGACCTCTCAGGTACAAGTCCTGCATGCTGTCACTTCACTGCCTCCCTGGCCTACCTCTTCCTTTCTTTATTTTTATTTTTGCCGCAGGGGCTTTTAGCACCTGTGTGATCGCACTATTCTTGGTAGACTTTTTTTTTCTCTCTTTCAATATCAGAGACAGAGGGAGATAGAACAGGAGGGAGAAAAAGACACAGAGAAGATAGAGCCCTTCTTCACCACTCCTGAAGCTTCCCCTGCAGGTGGGGAGCGGGGACTTGAACCTGAGTCCTTGTGCTCTGTGATGTGTCTCTTTGCCTGGCCCCCTTTGCCACCTGCTTTTCTTGAAAGTCACCACCACTTTGCTAGTAGCAGGGAAATATTCCAGTGTCCTTTTTCTGGTCCTTTTTGAAATGTTTTACTGTAATTTAGCAGTGTTTTGCAAAACTGTAAGACTCTAGGATGTTGGCTTAACACTTGTATGGGGTGTGTAAGTCAGTGCAGCTCCCCAAGTTGTGCAGCCTCTCCTCAGACAGCCGCCCGAGTTCCCACAGTCTGAGAGGCAGTTTGATGCCTTTGTGTCAGATTCGTTTGCTTGAGTCCTCCATATTCCACAGGGCAAAACTGCCCATCAGGTGCCTCACCTCTTTGCTCAGCTCACTAGGCACATCATCCGTCTTGTCCCAAGTGATGGCCATCTTGTTTATCCCAGAGCAGCGTTCCACCGCAGACACCTCTCTGCTTACCTCTCGCCACTTGGGTCATTGCTGGGGCTTGGTGCCTGCACGACCAATCCTCTGCTCCCTGTGGCCATTCTTCTTTTTCCTTCCTTCTCTCTCTCTTTCCTGATAGAGACAGAGAGAAATACAGAGAGGGAGAGAGAGAGAGAGAGATCTTCAGCCTGCTTTCCGTTTGAGAAGTTTCCCTCCTGCCGGTGGGGACAGTGGCTCGAAGCTGAGTCCTCTCTCATGGTAACTTGTGCCACTTCCCGCCGCTACCCAGTACGTCTCTGTCCTTGGCTATTTGAGTCATCTCCATGTCTTTGTTCTTGTGGATAATGCAGCTGTGCACATGTCCTTTGGGATGAGTGTGCTGGTGGCCTTCACATAGATGCTAAGAGTGGGGCTGTCAGGGCAAAAGGTATTTTGCTCCATTTCCCACCACCGCTTGGTCTGCTCACCCATCAGTGGGCACGCAGGTCTGTTCTGTGTGGTGGCTGTCGTGGTAAATGCTGCCAAGTCCGCCTCGCTCCTGTTGGGGGAGCAGGGATGGAATGGGACTAAGCACAGTGACTGGGTGCCAGAGCCCACCCGCCGGGCTGTCCTCCCCAGGGCAGCCCCCCACCAAGGAGGGCCCACGGGACACACTTTGGGAGTGTCCTGGCCTTGCCTTCAGGGTTTCAAGGACTGGCCCCTGACTGGGGAGGACACAGGAGAGAGGCGAGGCCCTTGGTCCTTGGGGTGGGTGGGGCTCTGACTCCTGGGAAGCCCAGTAGCTCGCCTGGCCACACTCCAGCTTCCCCAGGCGAGGGGGAGTGGTGCTAACGGCGGCCACGTTTCCCCTCACAGCTGATACCTATATGCTAACAGCGGCCACGTTTCCCCTCACAGCTGATACCTATATGCTAACGGCGTCCATGTTTCTCCTCACAGCTGATACCTATATGCTAACAGCATCCATGTTTCTCCTCACAGCTGATACCTATATGCTAACAGCGTCCATGTTTCTCCTCACAGCTGATACCTATGTGGCTGCCCATGATTCAGTCAAACATCAAGGTAAGCATCCACAAGACTGGGAGCCGCCTGCCCGGTTCTCGGCTCCAGAGGGGGGCCTGGGAATGTGGGTGACCTCGTGGGCTAGTCGTGAGGGGCTGGGGAAGCAGGTGACAGCAGCAGTCACCTCCAACTGTGGCTGGGGACAAGGATGGCCAGGAGGAAACTTGGGCTGGGCATGTCTGACGCCATTGTCTAGCCATGATAACGGACTTTTTAAAAACAAAGCAAAACAAACAAACAAAAAAAAAAAACAGCCCTGCTCAGCTCTGGCTGATGGTGGTGCGGTGAATTGAACCTGGGACTTTGGAGCCTCAGGCATGGGAGTTTCTTTGCATAACCATTATGCTATCCACCTCTGTCCAAAATAGACATTTTGTCAAGCGGCTTAGTGCCAGCACTACAAATTCACTACTTCTGGTGGCCTCCCCCCCACCGCCCTTAAGACAGAGAGAAATTCAGAGGGAGGGGAAGATTGGAAAAGAGACAGAGAGACACCTGCAGCCCTGATTCACCACTTGTGAGGCTTTCCCGCTGCAGGTGGGGACAAGGGGGCTCTACCCAGGTCCTTGTGCTTCATACTGTGTGCTTAACTGGGCAGACCACCACCTGGTCCTCAGGAGAATATTTTTTAAAGAGAGTGGCTCAGGGCTGGCCAGATAACTCACCTGGGAGGGGGCCTGGACTGCTCTGCTCTGCTCTGCTCTACATGAAGCCCAGGCCCCAGATGAATCCCCAAGCCAGCACAAGGACAGTGAGGAGAAGGGGCATTTGATATATTGTTATCTTTATTTATTGGATAGAGACGGCCAGAAATTGAGAGGGAGGGAGAGATAGAGAGGGAGAGATAGAAAGACACCTGCAGCCCGGCTTCACCACTTGCAAAGCTTTTCCCCTGCAGGTAGGGACCGGGGACTTGAGCCAGTGTCCTTGCGCATTGTGACAAGTGTGCTCAACCAGGTTCCACCACCCAGCCCCCCCAAAGGGACAGTTGATACACACAGGCTCCTGATTCCAAGCCTCTTGACAACCCCGAGAGGCTGCCTCCCGGCTCCTCCAGGGCCTGGCAGACAGTCCAGACACAAATTCCAGATGCTGCTGCCACAGGGGGAGCCGGGGCTAGAGCCTGGCATGTCGCTGCCGGGGCAGGTGCACAGCGGTGCCAGCCGGGCGTCCCTGACGGGAGTGGCTTGAGGTCCAGTGCTCTAGCCCCGCAGCACTGGCCATGCCCCCTTGTAGCCGCTCCAAGAGCCAATCTGCTTTGAGGGGCTCAGCCCTGGGCCCGTGTTTTCTAAGTCTGCTGGGTCCTGCCTGCAGGTGGAGCTCAGGCATTGGGGGACACCCATGAGGATAGGGCAGGTGCGATAGCTCAGAGCAATGGAGCGCAGGCCTTGCTTGCCTGTAGGGCGTAGGGCATGCTCCTTAACTGTTACAGGCCAGAGCTGAACCCTGCTCTGCTCTCATAAAAATAAATAAATAGGGGCTGGGCGGTGGCGCACCTGATTGAGTGCACAGTGTGCAAGGACCCGGGTTCGAATCCTCAGTCCCCACTTGCAGGGGGAAGCTTCATGAGTGGTGAAGCCGGGCTGCAGGTGTCTCTCTGTCTCTCTCCCTCTCTATCTCTCCCTTTCCTCTTGATTTCTGGCTGTCTCTATCCAATAAATAAAGATAATAAAAAATAAAAAATAAATAAATAAACAAAGCTTTTGAAAAATGCCTCAGAGCTGGAGAGAGAACTCACCAGGGAGGGTGTGTGCTCTGCTTGGCCCAGGTTTGAGCCTTGGGGCCACATGGGAGGTGTTGTGATCTCTCTCTCTCTCTCTCTCTTTCTTGCTGTCTCTAAAGGAGAGAGCAGCCTGGGAGCAGTGAAACCACGCATATACGGGGCTTTTCTTTTTGGCTTTACAAACAGAGAAAGGGAAGGAAGGAAGGAAGGAGGGAAGGAAGGAAGGAAGGAAGGAAGGAAGGAAGGAAGGAAGGAGGGAAGGAAGGAAGGAAGGAAGGAGGGAAGGAGACTTTTTTAAGAAGCAGACTAACACCGCTGCCCTTGCCCACAGCACCTCTCGGCCGGCCTCCAGCTTCGCCTGCAGGCCATCCAGAGCCACGTCAACCACCACAGCCTAAGGACACTGCCCGCCTCGGCCCAGAGCAGCGCCAGCCTGGCCGCCCTGCGCAAGTGGCTGCAGTGTGCCCAGTTCAAGATGGCCCAGGTGGAGATCCAGTCCTCCGAGGCGGCCTCACAGTTCTACCCTCTGTGAGCTGGCTCCGCACGCGCGGCGGACACACTCGGATTAGCAATAATGGGTCCAAGACAACGGGATCCACGCACGTTGGGGACACACTGGTACTGTCCTTTCTCTTCCTAGTTCAGTAGAAGACCACAGAGGCCGGAGGGCCCAGACTAAACAAAACGAAACAAAAACGAAGCTTTCTTGCTACACGTATTTCTGATGACACCTTGGGCTATCTGATTAAGTGTTTCCTTACATTATTTTTTAAAAAACCAAATCATTTTTCTTTAACTAACTTCTATTTTTTTTAAGAAAAAAAATAGACTGGTGGGTACTCTCAGAAAAGTTGTATAAGTCCCCCTGTTGCTATTTTTGATGATAGAGAATAAATAGGGTTTTTGAAACCTTTGTAGTGTTTTTTCTTAAACTCCACTCTTGGCAATGCAATAAAAAAAAACCTGTCACCAGAAGCCAGTGACACTTGACTGAAGCTTTTTGTCATTTCCCTGGGACAAGTGGCAGCTTTGCAAGGACCGTTACAAAGTGCACTTAGAACTTAGGTGGTCAAACTGTGCCAACTGTTTTCTTTGTTTATAAAAATCATTTTCCAGAACTGTCCAGTAAGTTTTCTTATTTTTAAAGGTCGTTTTTCCAAATCATTAGTTCTAGGCTGTACTTGTAAGCTTTCTGATAACCACTTTAGTTTTGTGAATAATAAATTTTATCCTTTTGTTAACACTTGTATACAACTCGATTTAAACCTGTAGCTTGCATACTGGACCAGATGAATCCCCACGCCGGCACAGAGGAGCTATGTTTCCTAAAGGAGCCTCCATATCTGAGAGCAGCAAGACCTCTCAGCACTTAGACCCTTAGAGCACCTGACTGTGCTCACTAGCGAACTCTCTCCTCTCTCTCTCCCTGTGACGCACCGGCTGGAAAGGAGACTCGGTGCGCACCCAAGCTGTGTATTGACATGCCATTAAATACAGTTTTTATTATCTCTGTGAGCCTGGGGTTTTTTTAAAAACGAGCTTATAGAATTAGATTTTAGTTATATTAAACTTAAATATGTCTAGCTGCCCTTAAAGCTCCAACGGACTTAGTAGTAGAAAGGACTTTCACATTATTCCGTGAAAGAAATGCAGGGTGACCGGAAGTCATTCTCTGAGAAAGGCTTGGAGGCACGAAACAATTCCTTTTTCTTTTTCTTTTTTTCTTAAGTGTCGGTCACCAAGAGCATTTTCTTTTCTTCTGGAAGGTCCTATATCTTGATACTGTTTGGAGAAATGAGTCCTCAGGTGTTTAAACTGTTTCGCCTGAGTTTCAGAAAGACAAGGTGGTGGATCTTTGTTCTCAGGGAAACTTGCAGACACCACCCAGGCGTGGGGCTAGAGTAGAGAGTCACACCCGTGTTTCACTCGGATGCACCCAGAGGCCCTAGTCAGGTCTGCACTGGGACTGTGCCTGGTGAGTCTGTCTTGCGTTGACCCCTGGGGCCACATGAGAGGTGTTTTGATCTCCCTCTCCCTCTCCCTCTCCCTCTCCCTCTCCCTCTCCCTCTCCCTCTCCCTCTCCCTCTCCCTCTCCCTCTCCCTCTCCCTCCCCCTCCCCTCCCCCTTCCCCCCCCTCTCTCGCTGTCTCTAAAGGAGAGAGCGGCCTGGGAGCAGTGAAACCATGCACGTACGGGGCTATGCTGCACATGCAGTGACCTCACCTGCAAGCTGCTGCAGCTCTGAGGCATGTCCCATCTCTAGCCCTGGGGCTGGGCCCATGCCACCCTTTGTCAGCATCGCTTGAGCTGAATGGATTCAATAGGTCTCTCCTGACTACCCAGTGGGCTCAGCAAAGGCTGGAGTCTGACAGTCTCTGTGCAGGGTGTGAAGAAACAGGGCAGGATAACCCTGACTTGGGGCTCTGTAACTCCTGTCCCCGGCTGGACCCAGGCGATGCCAAGCCAGGCTTCCCACGAGTCCTGCGCTGACCCCACCCGGTGGTCGGGGTCCAGGAAGCACAATCTGACCCATTGACACAGCCCATAGCTACCCCTCCAGCCCCATTTTCTTACTGCTCTGAATGTACACCTGCCTCAGTTTCCCTTTGTACCCGCACCCCCAGAAGACAGGAGATGAACCCCTGAGTCAGCCCTCGATTAGACCCCATCTCACACTGCCAGTGGTGTGGGCCTACTGCAGGCTTCTCTCTTTTCTAAAATGTGATGACGCAGAATGAAACCAGCACCTTGTGTAGACCACTGAGCCCCTCCCCAACTTTCAGCCCACGCTTTTTAGAGGGAGAGACTCCAAAGCCCTGCTCCACCGTCCACGAGTCCCTCTGTGCTGCTGTCCTGCTGCTCCTGCACAGTGGCTCTGGGCACGGGGCCATGGCTCCTGAGGTGAAGGGCTTCACCTGCTGAGCCGACGCACTTCATGGCCTGGGGTCTTGCTCCAGCCAGGCAGGCTTCCCTTCTTGCCCTGAGGGCTGTGCCTCTTTCCCAGCCAGCCCGACCCAAGTACTGGCCCTGCCACCGCTGCCCTGTTGAGGACCGAGCGTCCGCGCCCACACCACCACCCTTCCTCTCCCTTCCCTTCTCTTGCCGCACCGCAGCATCTATCAGTTTCTCTGGCGAGTTAGGCCCAGACAGGAGACCGAGTTAGCAGAGTCAACCTTTAGGGGGAGGACCTGGGTCAGGGGTCAGGGGCCAGCAAAGTGCAGCCGTGTGTCCGTGAAGTTTCACTGAAGCATGGTCACACCCGCCTCTGCAGAGTCAGAGAGCTGTGACGGGGGCCACGCAGTCCCTCCCGGAACCTCCAGTGTTTGCCGTCACTGCTGGACAGAAAGCTACTTGCCCCCTCCCCCCCCAGGTGACAGCCACCAGAGGCACCAAGTTGAATTTTGCCACTGGTGTGCACGGCCTGGTGCCTTGAGGCCTTGCCATCAGCTTGTTGCCATCAGCCTTATAGTTGGGGCTCAGTGCCAGCACTACGAACCCACTGCTCCCGGAGGCCTTTTATCTTCCATTTTATCGCATAGGACAGAGCGAAGGTGAAGGGGGCAGACAGAGAGGAAGAGAGACAGAGAAAGACACCTGCTTCGCTGCTCAAGAACCCCCCCCCCCCCCGCAGGTGGGAGCGGGGTAGGAACCCCATTCCTTGCACATGGCACCCTGTGCAGTTAACCAGTGCACCACCGCCCAGCTCCTCCACTCCTAGTACTTTTGTAAAGTATCTTTTTATGAAGGAGAGAGAGAGAGACAGAGAGAGAGAGAGAGAGACAGAGAGAGGTGTGATGCCAGGAGTTGAACTCTGAACCTCCCTCCTGAGCAGCCAGTGCTTTCTCCACTGTGCCACCTACTGGGCTGCCCCTTGGGCTTTCAGAGAGTTTCATGCTTAGTATTTCCTCATCTGTACAATGTGCCTGGGCCAGGTTCTACCTCACGGGTTGCTGACATGACAGTGCCAACAGTGTGCTCAGAGCCATGCCTGGAAGGCGGCAGGCGCTCAGCAGAGGCGACCTAGCACTCTTGTGTGTGGTTCTCCTATGAAAGCGCAAAGAAGCACAGTTGCCTCCCAAGGGCAGGTGGCTAAGAGGCAGGGCCAGGGCTGGAGCCCAGCTGACTGTCAGCCGCTGCCTGTGCTTAGACTCAGGACAGGAAAGAGCGTCCCAAGAGGCCCGAGGGTAGACTGGCCACCTCTGCACGTGCACGGATCCCATGGCAGCTTGCAGTAGGTCTCTTCCTAGCCAGTGACTGTGGACACACCAGACTGCTGTGCCCTTTGCATGTTCTTGTGTGTAAATGGAGCCCGTGCCCCTGGGTGATGGAGAACTTCAGCTGCTGGAGACTGGATGATGCTGGCTGACTCCTTCAGGCTCAGGGCCTCCGGGAAGTCTGGCGCCATTCCCTGCAGACAGCATCGGGGACGGGTCGCGGCTCTGGGAGCGTCCAGCTTGGCGCAGTTCATCCTTCCGAAGCAAGACAGCTGAAGCTAGTCCTCGGCCAAGGGTGTCACTTGCCCCTGCGTTCTCGCCAAGTGTGTCCTTCTGCGACATCCAGACTGGTGCGGCAAGCTTCTTCCCCCGATGCCGGCGGCCAGGTGGTCACAGAGATTGCATCTTGACTAGCAAGAGGAGCTCGGATCGGATCGGATCAAATGGGATGGAAGCAGACGGGCTGTTCACTGAGACTCTCAAGAGTTGGGACCGAAAGGCCTCTGGTGAGACTCGGACTATGCGGGCCCTGTGCTCTCTCTCTGTATTAGAATCAGCCTGAGAGGATGTGGCAGGCTGACAGGTGTGTTGACAGCAGTGGTCTGAAGAGCAACGGAGTGGCTGTAACTCAATGGTGTTGTGCCGAGCTGTGTTTCTGCGGCTGCTGGGGAGAGGGCTGGAGTGTCTGTCATGCCCAAGAGGCCGCCCCATCCCTGCACAAGCAGGAGAAGCCAGCTAGAGCCTGTTGGAACAGGGACAGAGATGACAGAATACCCACCATCGACTGAGCGCCCACCAGGCAGTCAGCACCCGCCGGGCCTAGACTCCCCTGGGCGGCTCCTGTCAGTGTCGTCACTCACCTGCGAGGCGGCAGCTGAGGCTGCTTTCAGCTGAGCTCCGGCAGCTGGGAGTATGTTTTTCCACACCTTCACTCAGTAAATGCATTTCTTCCACCAGTCCCCTTCCTTCTCCCTCCCTCCCTTATTTATTTGTGTGTGTGCGTGCTTGTTTTTGGTTGCACGTGGTTAGCTGAAGTTGGCCAGGAGAGTGTGGGTAGGCAGGTCTGATGTTTTCCCCGAGGCAGCTCGATTCCCTTGGCACCAGTACCAGTTTATGTGACAGAGGCTCTTTGCCCTCTGCTTTGGGGGTTCACTTATTGGGGGGATTATAACTCACAGATTAAATCCTATTTAACTCCATCTTCATGTACCAGCTTTGTGGGAAAGCGTAACATTTCCTGGAAGAGAAGCTGTGAGGGTGACTCGCAGGGCTGGGCACTGGTGCCAACTCAGCTCACTGCTGATGGCACATTACAATCCCAGCGGCCGTGTGGGAGGGCTCTCCACACACTGGCCTTGCTTAGTCTTCACAGCAAGTGGGGAAGCCCTTGCTGTGCCAGCCCCTCACAGATGAGACTGAGGCGGAGACTCACTCCTTGCAGGTGTCAGTCCCCGGAGCCCCCTGCCGTCCTGCTGCTCATCCCGGCGGCCGCCCCCCGGAGCGAGAGTCCTTGGGAGCCCGCCAGGCCGCCCTGCAGGCCCTCCGCGGCCTGTGCTGGAGTCCGATGCACCTGAGCTGGCAGCTTCTCTGGATGCGGTGGGTAAAGCTCACCAGCTGCCATCTGCACCGTCCCCTCCACAGGCCTGTCCCCCCCGCAGGAAGACCCCACTAGCCTCTTGGCTGCCTCCAGGCCTGGCGACCCGAGAACCCTGCCCTGCTGGCCAAGGGGGTAGCGTTCTCAGCAGGACTTGGGCTCAGCCTCAGGCATCACTGGCGGGGACCTTGGGTCTCCATGCCCCCACGTGGGTTCAGGTTGGGGCTGGCCTCCGGCCTCCCGCCTCCCCGTGCCCAGCCCGGCCTCTCCCAGCTTGGGGTGTGGGGTGGGAGGGGGTCACCAGGTGAGCATTCACCGCCCCGGCAGGGTTGCCAGGGCCATTGGTGGGAGCCAGGGAACTGCTCAGTAAGGAAGTGGCTGTCTTAATTATCCAGCCCAGGCAGGCCCCCACCCACAGGTCAGAGAAGGGATCCTGGGGCCTCCTGGCAGACGTCCTGATTTCTGCTCCTTCAAGTGGCCACTTGGAAGTGAGAAGAGCCAGCAAGCAGTCAAGTTCAAAGGACAGAAGCAGAATCCAGGGGGACAAGCACCAGGACAGCCGGGGGTGGTGGTGGTGGGGGGCCGAGGGCTCTCGGGGGACAAGCACCTGGACAGCCGGAGGTGGTGAGGGGTGGGCCGAGGGCTCTCGGGGGACAAGCACCAGGACAGCCGGAGGTGGTGAGGGGTGGGCCGAGGGCTCTCGGGGGACAAGCACCAGGACAGCTGGGGGTGGGCTAGGAGTGGGCTGGGGGTGGGCCGAGGGCTCTCACGGGACAAGCACCAGGACAGCTGGGGGTGGGTGAGGGGTGGGCCGAGGGCTCCTGGGCACGCCCAGGCCATTGCAGATGGGTGTGCCTGGGCTTTCTTTCAGCTGCAGGCTGGGGTGGGGGAGAGGACAGGTGGCCCCCAGACCCAGGCTGTGTTCCATTCCTTCCCTCCGAGGGCTCCTCCCTTTGTGTCCCAGTGGGGCCGTTGAGATGTATCTGGAGCCAGGGACTCTGCAGAGCTCTGGACCCCTCCCATGAGTGTCGCAGGAGAGAGCTGCAGTTTTGCTGAAACAGATCACAGCTTGCAGTGAGCTTTGGCTCGGGTCCCTCTGCGTGGGCGTCCCCACTGCTGCGCCCCTGCCCCTTCGTGTCTGCGTGGGCGTCCCCACTGCTGCGCCCCTGCCCCCTTCTGTTTGAATGAGCAACTGGGAAGCCCTCCCCCTCCCCTTGGCGGGCCTGCCCTGTGGAGTTGGAGCCAGCCTGGGGCGGGGGCTGGAGGGGGAGGCTGATACGGTGAAAATAACCGGTGGCTGTTGTCTTTCAGGTGTGGGGGCAGCATCTCGGGACCCCCGTGCGTGGGTGGCCAACGCAGAACAAGGTGTTTTGGGCTGGCCTGTGGGGCTGTGGGCACAGCCTGGCCCTCTGTCCTGGGGCTGAAGTCCCCGAGAAACACACCTGGAGAAATACCGAGTCCCAGTGGAGAGCACACCTCCCGCAGAGCTGCAGCCCCGGAGGCCTTGCAGGCATGACCGCGGCCAGCAGCCTGCCGCCCTGGTGTCTGCTAGGGGTGAGGACAGCAGCGTGGACGGCGCTCAGCGGAAGATGAGGGGATGGGCCCTGCGTGGTCCTTGGGGTGGAGGGGCCCCAGCGCACCCTGAAGTCACCAGCCTGTCGCCAGGACCCACCAAGGCCTGCAGGTGGCTGAGAGACTGAGCATCTGTACCCCAGCACCGGGCACCCCAGATCTCACTCAGCGGAGAAACCAAATACTGCCAGTCCACACCTTTAGTTCTCTGCACCCCCGCACCCCACCCGGGACTTGGAACAGTCTGTAGAACAAAGCACCGTCCACCTTCTTTGTGCCCAGAGGACAGTATGAGCCACCCACAGACATCGCCTGTGCCAGGCACAAGGTGGGAACAGAGAAAGACCCCACGTGCCTGTGGTCTTATTTTCTTTGAAATGACTTATGGGGGGAGGTGCCTGGGTGATGGCACACCCAGTAGAGTTCACATGTTACCAGGCACAAGGACCTGGGTTCAAGTCCCTGGCCCTCACCTGCAGGGGGAACTTCATAAACTGTGGAGCAGAACCGCAGGCATCTCCCAGCACCACTCTCCCGCCCTCTGTCTCCACCAGAAGAAAAGGAAAGGGAGCCGTGCAGGCACCAAGCCCCAGCAGTAACCCTGGCGGCAAATCAGTCAGTCAGTCAGTCAATCAATCAAATGGTCTGTTTTCTCTGAGTCAGAGACAGACTGGGGCACCGTGAGCGCTACCGCGTAGTGCCAGGCATGGAGTCTGGGAGTGTGTGCAGGGCCGCCTGCGGGTGGGGGACGCAGACACGGGTCAGCAGGGCGAGGAGCTGTGGAGAGAGGAGCACCTCGACAGGGCAGACTGCGACTGGGACTGGTGGGCGGTTGAGGACAGCCGGTGAGAGTCACGGGTGACGGGGAAGAGGGCCTTGTGTGCGCTGACATGGGGAGGGGTGAGTTAGGGAGAGGCAGGGAAGTTGGGGCTGGGAGGAGGGTGACAGGAGACCCGGCAGAAGGGCCTAGTGAGCCAGGGTCTGGGCGACAGCTTTCACTTTCAGTGTGGTAAGAAATGAAGTCAGGGACCAGGTGGTGGTGCACCTGGGTGAGCGCACACATTATAGTTAAGGATCCGGGTTCAAGCCCCTGGTTCCCACGTGCAGGGGCAAGCTTCACGAGTGGTGGAGCAGGGCTGCACATGCCTCTCCTTCTTTGTCCTTCTCTATCTCCCCCTCCTCTCAATTTCTGCCTGTCCTATCTAATAATATAGATTGAAAAAAAATGGCCTCTGGGAGCAGTAGATTCATAGGGCTGGCACTGAGCTCCAGCAATAACTATCGTGGCAAATAAAAAAAAAAAGAGGGGGCTGGGCGGTGGTGCACCTGGTTAAGTGCACATAGTACCACATACAAGGATCAGGGCTTGAGTTCCCACTCTGCACCTGCGGCGGAGGGGGTAGAGCTTCACGAGCAGTGAGGTAGGTTTGCAAGGGTCTCTTCCTCTCTTTCTCCCTTCCCCTCTCAACTTCTTGCTGTCCTAACACAAATTGAAAGAAAAAGGGGGGGAAATGACCGCCAGGGGCAGTGGATCAATGCTACTAGTACAGAGCCCCAACCATAACCCTGGAGGTGATTAAAAAAAATAAAAGACGGAGGCCGGGCGGTGCAGCTGGTTAAGTGCACATGGTGCGAAGCGCAAGGACCGGCCGGTGTAAGGATCCTGGTTTCAGCCCCCGGCTCCCCACTGGCAGGGGGGTCATTTCACAAGGCGACAAGGGCAACAGGGGGAAGTGGCCTCCAGGAGCAGTGGATTCGTAGTGCAGGCACCGAGTCCCAGCAATAACCCTACGCCAAATAAATAAATAAATAAATAAATATTAAAAAAAATAAAGATGCAGTGTACTGGTTGCCAGCTCTTGTGTGGACAAGGAGGCTGTGTGTGCGGGAGATGGCGGCGTGACGGGGGGCTGCAGGGAGGAGCAGGGCCTCAGGAGGGGCTGGCAGGACTGGCGGCAGGATCAGCCCCACAGGAAGTGTGCAGAGACGGCGGCTGGAGCCGGAGGAATGGTGCTTCCTTGGTGGCACGCAGTCCCAGCACAATGGGGGCAGGGTGAGGGCTCAGGGCAGCAGAGGTGAGGCTCACGACTCCAGTTCTCACATGTGGGTGCTTGTGTCCATTTGTCAAGGCCTGCCAGGGGTACAGGGGTGGACACCTGGCCCTGGGTGGGCGGCACCCTGTCCAGACACGCCGGTTACACTCTTAACATTGTATTTCCAGCAAGTGAATTTGGGGCCTTGGTACGCACAAGGTTGAGGGACCTTCCAGGCTGAAATTTTGACTTTTGAAAAATATTTTATTTATTTATTGGGCAAAGAGACAGAGAAATCAAGAGGGAGAGAGACAGAGAGACACCTGCAGCCCTGCTTCACTGCTCATGAAGAGTCCCCCCTGCAAGTGGGGGCTGGGGGTTTGAACTCTGGCCCTTAAGCACTGTAATATATGCACTTAACCAGGCGCACCACTGCCTGGCCCTCCAATTTTTACTCTTTAGACTCCTAGAAGGAAAGACGCTGGGTTGCCCTGCACCCACCTTGTTCCAGGTGTCCCTGTGGGACCTTGTTTTAGGAAGCCCCCTGCGCTCCCTTGGGCCTGACCAGCCAGGGGTGAGAGCGGAGACCTGCTTGTCAGACCTGCCTCGGCCGCCAGGCATTCTCAGCCCTCAGGTACCCCTTGACCCCAACAACCCAGGAGGCCTGGAGCTCTTCCCTGGGCTGACCTGTGGGCTAAGGTCCATGCCGGTCACAAGCCCCGTGGACGTGCTCCCCCACTCCCTGCCCCCGCCCATCACAAAGGCCCACTGCGCACCACCTTTATAAGTACGTTTTTATTGAAAATAAAAACGGCGTGGTGCCCCGGTCCTCACGAGCAGCTCACAGCCCAGCCGCCGGCCCTGCTTCCGGTAGTCTCGGCACGCTGTTGGCATCGGTGGCCGGTGGGCACATGCCACTGAGGTGGAGCCACTGGGCCTCAGGGCCGCAGGAAGCAGGTCAGTGCTTAGTTCACACGCAGAGCTCGGAGGCCTGGGCCTGGGTCGGAGCACAGGAGTGCATACAGATGGTGCCTCTAAGTACAGAGCACTACAGATAATAGATGTCTGTCTAGGCTGTCAGTCTTTCCCTACACTTGCTTGAGAAGCGCCTAACAACACCCAAACATTAGGAGAGTGTGTCTGTCATTCTTGGGTCGCTCAGCCTGGAGTAGGCTGAGAAAGATCCGGGGTGGGGTGGGGGTGTGACGGGGTTCGGCCGCTCGCCGGCCAGTCAAGGAGCCACACCCCGAGCAGATGGGCCTCGACTGCTGGCCCACGTGGGTTTAGGGACCCCCTCTGTCCCCAAGCTACACCCCTAGACGTGTCCTCCAAATGGAAGGCTTCGGGGGCTGGGTGGGGGCGTTGCTCTCAAGCCAGTTCTTGGACTGAAGACTCTGTTTCTGCCTTGGTTTTCACGGCTGAGTGGGACAGGGTTTTCTAGACCCACGTTTCTGGAGACTGGCCGGCTTAGCAGTCCACAGAGCCAGCCTGTGTCCCCAGAGGAGGGAGCCCAGCCCCACAGCCTGGGGGTAGTGGGCCCAGTGAGTCCCTGGGTGGAGCTGGGCGGGGCTGGGGGATAAGAGAAGGCTAAATGCAGAACCCAGGCCTCCCAGCCCTGAGCTGAGAGGGGGTGTGTTTGGGGGTGGGGGGGAACCACAGGTTTGTCTTGGCTGGGCTGGCCCACCCCAGAGACCCTGCAACTCTTAGCCAGGCCCCCCTCTGGCCAGGTGTCCCCACCTCTGAGTCACAGGTAGCATGTGCTCAGCTGGGGACCTGCAGGGAGAGGACTCAGAGGACCCAGCAGGAGACTGCGTGTCCTGGGGGTGGGGGTGGGGTGGGGGCTCTGTCTGGCCAGACCCCACATCCTCCTCGGCTCTGCATCCCCTCAGTGCTCACCAAGCGGGGGCAGGAGATGGCCGCAGGACGGTGGCACAGTGCCCTGGGGGAGAGGAGCACACTCAAGCTGCACCCAAGGCCTGCAAGATGGCAGCCTTCCTGAGAGGGTGCGCCTAGGCCTGCACCCGTGGGGGGCGTGACAGTGGGCCCGCTGTCCCCTCTGCTCTCCTGGAGCCTGGCGTGCGCTGGCACGGGGCCGAGGGACAGAGGGTCTCAAGGCCCAGCCCCCCTGCGTCTGCGGGGCGCCCTGGACACAGGTCTGAAGCCTCCCTGCCCAGCCCACTGGCAACCTGAAGCACATGCCCTTGTAGACCATGAGACCCCCAGAAAGAGACATTTCAAGGTGGCCATTGGAAGGCAGGAGGCCTGGCCTCCAGCCCAGTCTTGCAGGGGTGGTGGCACCTGGGGTGGCCTCTGTGGGGTGTGGGCGTGGCGTGGCTCACAGCCTGGTGTCAGGTGTGGGGATGAGGCTGGGCACAGGTGGGGGTGCATGTGCCCCACCCTCCCCAAAGGCCAGGCACAGCCCCTATGTGGGGAGGGGCTCCTCTGCCCCGTCGGGGGGAACTCTGCAGGCTGGGCTCAGTCCTCCGTGGCAGGGAGGCAGAATGGGTCCCCGGGCCAGAGTGGAGCGGACAGGGAAGACAGGCCCCGAGGCCACAGACCAGCACAGGAGGGCGGGCGGGAGTCTGGGGAGCACCTTAGAAGGAGGTGTCTCGTGGCTGTTGGGAACCATGTGGACAGGCGGAAGCAGGTGAGTCTCTGGGGGACATGGGGGGCCTTCTGCCAACGGAGGACACCCCAGCCACCTGTCTGCCTACAGGGGATGCCTCTCCATCCCAGCAGACAGATGGACAGACAGACACGCCCTGTCTCTGCTGCAGAAAGTAGGTGGGACTCAGCCAGCGGATGGAACGCAAGCCCAGCTCAGGGAGTGGGGCCTTGGGCGGGGTGCTCCCGGGTGGGGGTGCATGCAGGGGGCTTGCCATCCCCACCCATAGGCCGGGCACGAGGCTGGAAGGAGGACGTGTCTTCGTGAGGCGATGAATCCCTGGACAAGCCCGGGGTCAGCTTGTGCCCCCCTGCGCCGCCATGCCCACCAGCGCCACGGGGCCCTTGCTCATACCACGGCGCTGTTCATGTCCACGCCTTTGCCGCCGGGCGAGGAGCTCATGGGGTACTCGGCAACGCCTGTGCCGTTCTCTGCTTTCCTCAGTGGTTTCCTGGGGGAGGGCAGAAGGGACGTCAGGAGGGACCATGTCCCACAGGGAGCCTGGCTTAGCGTCTAGACTGCGGGTCCTGGCTGGGCCACACAGACGCTGCGAGTCCAGGGACCGGCGCTGTGGGAGCCGAAGAGGGAGCTTTCCCCTCGCAGCAGGAACGGGGGCTATTGTGCGCGGGCGCCCACACAGAGTGGCCCGGCTTTGGTCACGAGCAGACGGGAGAGCAGATGGTGACGAGAGGAGAGGGTCTGGTCGCTGGACTCAAAGCCTTATCTCTGGTGGTCAAAGGCAGGTGGAAGACGCCGTAAAGGGAGGGTGGTGATGCTGGTGGCAGTGCAGGCAGAGGGCTGTGGTGGTGGGTTAGAGGGACCGGAAATGAAACGGGGTGGAGGTGCTGGTGGTGGTGGAGATGACAATGATGGTGACTGGTGGTGCGAGTGGGCTTCAGGGCAGGGAGAGACAGCATAAAGGTTGTGCAAAGAGACTCTCATGCCTGAGGCTTCAAAGTCCCACGTTCAATTCCCTGCATCACCACCAACCACAGCTGAGAAAAAAAAGGTCATGGGCTTGACGGTGAAGGTGGGGGAGGTGGTGGTGGTGGCCTCTTCTTGCCCTCTGTTCTGTGGTGCCCAAGCCCATGCCGGGCCACTGGTGCCCCTTGGTTAGGTCTGTTTGGGGTGGGGTGGGGCTGTGACTTTGATGCTCAGGCACTACCCCCAGGGGCCGGGGTCACCAGGCCTGCTCAGAGACAGCACCCCACATGAATCTGGGAAGCAGTCAGTCAGTTCCCCCTTACAGTAGTGAAGCCCAGGCTGGGTGGCTGGGGGTGGCTGGGTGGCTGGGTGACTGGGTGGAAGCCCCTTTCTAGAAAAGCCTGAGGCAGCCCAACAGACATCTCCTGCGTGGCCAGTGCCCTGGCTGTTTGTATCCCAGAAGTCAGGCCTGGAGTTACAGTTGTCAGTTCATAGGGAAACTGAGGCACTGGGAGAGCCGTGACCTGCCCTGGGGACTCACAGCTGGTGTCTGGAGCCGTGGCCCACTACCGGTCTCCCGTCCTGGCCTAGTGTCCCCCCAGCACACCCCCAGTGGGGCGCTGCGGTCCAGCCAGCTGGGCCAGGCCTGCCTCCACCCTCCCCAGCGAAGAGGAGCTGCTTCTGGGCCAGGCTGCTGGCCGGGACGCCCCCGTGCATCTTGGGGACCTTGGGGAAGCAGAGCTCAGAGAGCCTGGCAGGAGGGAGGTCGGGGGGACAGCCCCAGGGTGTCCAACTGGCTCTGCCAGCTTGCGGGGTGGGCAGTAAAGCAGACACCCTGGCTGGCACAGCCCCCAGGCAGGAGCACCCCAGGACCCTCACCCCGGCTCCCCGCAATCCACTCCCCAAGCCTTTGTGGGACCGAGTGGTGCCCAGCAGGGCAGGGGTGGACCTAGCATAGGCAGTGTCTCCAGGTGGTGGGGCTCCGTGCTTTCTGCAGGGATGGCACTTGAAGGTGACAGCCGGGAGATGGGTGTCATGGCTCAGCAAGTCCCACTGCAGCACCTCCTGGCTCAGTGACCTTGGGCAAGCACGCACCCTCGCCATGCCTCAGTTTCCCTGGGGAGGTCAGACATGTTAGTGGGGGCCAAGTGCTTGTCTGGGTGCCCGGTACCCAGAAGGTTCCGCCTGAACGGGTTAGCTCTCAGCCCTGCCAGGAAAGGGGTCAGCGGGTGTCTGGCTTCCCATCAGGAGGCTGGAGAGGCCTGTGGGCTCAGCCTGGTTCGCGCTAAACCCCAAGAGGCGTTTCCACCTGAGGATGCTCCCTACACGGCCTGGTTCCTAGAGCCGAGAGATGGAGAGTGAGCTGCATGTGTCCCGTGACACCCCATCAGTGGCCCCGGCCCGGCTGGCTGGACGGCTGGTCCTCCTCCACTGCTCAGAGGGCTGCATCCGCTGCCCGGACCCCGCCCAGTGCCAGCAGCCACTGTGACACTGCCAGCTGAGGCCAGGACACAGCCTAGACGCCCGCTTGGCCCAAGGGAGGCCCTCGAGACCTGCTGGGAGGGTCCCAGGTGCCCTCAGAACCAGGCAGGTGTCACACTATCGCACACCAGCTCAGAGGCCTTGCCACCTCCCTCCTCCCCAGAGAAGCTGCGCTCCTCCCTCTGCCATCACTCCTCCCTCCTCGATGGGAGTAGAGTGGGACCTGGGTGCCTCCTGGGGGCTGAGCACTCCCTGCAGAGCATGGCCCGAGCAGACCACTCTCAGGAGGCAGCCCTCCACTCCCGTCTGAGAGACTGCAGCACTCACCACTGCTCACAATCTCTGCCTTTCTTGTGTTTCTGGGCTGCAGAGACTCGAACCCTGAGCCTCACACATACCAGGCACTGCGGAGTCACCTCTGTGGCCCCTGGGGTTGTACGGATGGGGAAGCCGAGGGCTGGAGGGGATTCCCTCTGGATCATGCAGCTCCATCTGGAGTCTGAACTGCTTTCCCATTAAAGCCCAGTGTCCCTGGGCCAGGCGGGGCTGAGACCCACAGCTAGAGTCACTTCTGCACTGAGCCCGCCATACCTCGGGGGCTCCTCAGATGAGCCCCAGCCTGAACACAGCTCATTACTGACAGACATGAGGCCTGAACTCTGCCCCAGAGCATCACTGCACAGAAAGAAGGAACGGGGCCAGGTGAGGGAGGTGACAGACATGCACAGTCTCGTTCTCTCTGCTCTGGACGCCCCAGAGCAGGGCCTGGGGGAGGGTGGAAGAGTCCCCGTCCAGCCGGGGCTCCCGAGGCCAAGAGGTGCTGGCATCCATCCTGAATCATGACAGAGAACGGAGGGGGCAGGGCAGAGCCCTGCTGAGCTGACACAGGGCGGCGCCGGGGGTCGAACCCGGGGCCTCGAGCGTGCTGGCCGGTGCTCACCTCTTGATGGCTTTGTAGCAGGTGATGACCAGCACGGTGAGGAACACCAGGGAGGCGCAGCAAATCGCAATGATGATGGCCAGGCCGGACCTCCAGCTCTCTTCCACAGGGCACGAGGTAGAGCCTGGGGCTGGAAGATACACAGCAGCCCCAGTGCGGCCACCCACCACCTCCACCGCCGCCCGCCTGCCCGCCCCTCCGCCAGGACCAAGGCTCTGGCCTCCCGCTGCCCCACCCCCCCGCAGGTGACATCATGGCTGGCCCCCCGCCAGGCCGCCAGCTCTGAGCAGGGGTGAGGCACTGCCCCCGCCATCCATCCTCGGTGCTGGAGACACCCTAAGCTAACTGACAGCAGGGTCAGGGGCATCTGCCATGAAAAATAGCAGAACGGCTCATTCCACCATCGGGCACTAAATCCGCCGTCTCTGGAGCGGATGGGACACGGAGGGGGGGAAGGAAGAGGAGAAAGCCTGGCTGTCAGCTTCTCAGGCTCACTGCCCTCTCCCTCTGGGCAACCTCTCAGCCACCCCAGGGAGATCCACACCACCAGCTGCCCCACAGGGAGACCCACACCCCCAGCTGCCCCACAGGGAGACCCACACCCCCAGCTGCCCCACAGACAGACCCCAGACCCTCAGCTGCCCCACAGGGAGACCCACACCCCCAGCTGCCCCACAGGGAGACCCACACCCTCAGCTGCCCCACAGGGAGACCCACACCCCCAGCTGCCCCACAGGGAGACCCACACCCCCAGCTGCCCCACAGGGAGACCCACACCCCCAGCTGCCCCACAGGGAGACCCACACCCCCAGCTGCCCCACAGACAGACCCCAGACCCTCAGCTGCCCCACAGGGAGACCCCACACCCCCAGCTGCCCCAGGAGACCTGGAACTAGCAGGACAGCTACACAGGGTGCAAACAGGCTCCCTGTGTCTATTTATTGTACAGCTTGGGATGCAGGCCCTGTGGGTGGCTGGCAGCTCAGAGGGAGGCGCGACTCTGGGTGAAAAAAGCTCTCTGTGAGGAAAGTGGAAGCATCACTGGCCCTGCTCCAAGGAGCTGCTGGGGCACAGGTGGCCGCAGGCTGGGCATGTCCCTCTCCAAGCCGCTCCCTCCCCTTAGCCTGGGGTCTATGTTGCAGTCCCACCCAGTGGACAGGCCAGAGAGAAGGCAGAAGGGAAGGTTCAGAACCCTCACCTGACCCCCCTTACCTGACCCCCTCACCTGACTCCCCTTACCTGACTCCCCTTACCTGACCCCCCTTACCTGACCCCCTCACCTGACTCCCCTTACCTGATCCTCCTTACCTGACCCCCCTTACCTGACCCCCTCACCTGACCCCCCCTTACCTGACCCTCCTTACTTGACCCCCCTTACCTGACCCCCCTCACCTATTCCCCTCATCTGACCCCCTCATCTGACCCCCCTCACCTGTTCCCCCTCACCTGACCCCCTCACCTGACCCCCCTTACCTGACCCCCCCTCACCTGTTCCCCTCACCTGAGCCCCTCACCTGACCCCCCTCACCTGTTCTCTCACCTGACCCCCTCACCTGGCCCCCTCACCTGAGCCCCTCACCTGTCCTCACCAGGCCCAATGAGACTCACTGCCATTTGGCTCCTGGGTCTCTCAGGGCACCCACCCCCAGACCCACTGTTCACCTTGGGGCACCATCACGCCCAGCCCCCAGGCTGCCCTCTGCACACTGCCCTCTGGCAGTGGCACCAGCTCACAGCCTGCACCCCTTGCTGCCCAGACTCCTGCCTTTGCCCCAGCCCTACACAGAGGCCATTGTCCCCAGAACACAAGGGCTACTCAGGCGGCCGCTGCCCATCCACGGGGAGGCCTGTGCCAGGGGTGCCCACCCTGCCCATGGGGGCATGGGGCCGCATAGGCATCTGCCCTCTGGAAGATGCCAGGACGTGTGGACAGACTGCAGACCCACACAAGCAGACGCGGGCCAGGGCCAGGGCCCCAGCACTGCACAGAAGATGCCACGGCACTGGAGGGAACTCTGGGGCTATGGTGTCTCCCTCCCTCTGAACAAAAGAAGCCAACAGCTGCAAGATCAGACCTGGCCCTCCATGTAGACCTCAGAAATAGGGCCTGTCTCTAAAAGAAGGGGAGCTTGAGTGGGCCGGCCCCTCTGCGTGGGGGGCTGGGGAGGCTCTGTCTGTGGGGAGCCCCTAGAGCAGCAGAGCCCTGCCTGAAGCGATGACGACAAGTGTCCACAGCGGGAGGGCTGAGCAGCTCCAGGCTTCTGCCCACTCGCCTCAGGAAGGCAAGAGGGGGTGTCAGCTTCCTGGGGTGTCTCCAAAGCCAGCCCCCACCCATTGTGCTCTGCAGGAGAGACACAGGCTATGAATGCAGCAGCCCCCATAGGGCACCTGGAAGGAACATGGTGGGGGAGAATAATACTTGTTAAGACTTATTTATGAGAGAGAGAGAGAGAGGGGGGGGGGGAAGGGAACAGAGAGCATTGCTCAGCACTGGTGCAGGTGGTGCCTGGGACTGAACCTGAGGCCTCGGGGCCCCACAAGCTCGCTGGTGCTCTGTGGGGCTGAGCTGGTTCCCCGGCCCTGGAGGAGGCCCCTGTCCATCTGGCCACTGCCCAGGGCCTGTCCGCTGTGAGGTCCAGTCTGTGGCCCAAGCTCCTGGGACGCCGTCCTCTGGCTACTCGGTCACTTCTCGGTCCTCATGGCCCAGCATGGTGGCACTCATGAGGGACACCGCTCCTGGCTTGGCCTCTGAGGTAGCCACCAAGAACACCCAGCAGGGCCGGGCAGTGGAGCCCCTGGTCAAGCGCACATAGTGCTAAGTGCAAGGATCTGGGTTTGAGTCCCCACACCCCACCTGCAGGGGAGAAGCTTTGTGAGCAGCGAAATAGATCTGCAGGTGTCTCTCTGTACCTGTCCCTCTGTCTCCTCTTCCTCTGTCCGTCTCTCTCTGTCCTATCCAGTAAAATGGAAAAATGGTGCCAGGAGCGGTGGGTTCCTAATGCCGGCCCCAAGCCCCAGCGATAACCCTGGAGGAAGAACCACTCCTGCACAGAAGTGCTAGCTGCCTCCGCCAAGGCCGGGTGGGGCGGCAGGGGCGCCAACGGGGGCTCAGACCTTCCCCAGGCCAGCAAGAGGCCGGGGGGAGGGGGGGGCAGCAGGCCACTGACTACACTTCCAGTGGGACTGCAGAATGCACCTGCCCTGTCCTCCACCCAGCAGCCCTCTGCGGGTCTCCTGAGGGCAAGGCCTCTGCCTGTGTGGCTCTGCTCAAGTCTCCACTCATGCCCTGTCCCCCTCAGGCCCGCCGAACCCTGCCGCCCACAAGGCCGGAGCCCTGAACAGCGCCCAGCACACAATGGCCCCACAGGGGAAGCTCTGGGAGACCAGGGAAGTGCTTCTCATGGCCCAGAGCTACCCGCTTCCTCCCTCCCTCTACGCCCAAGAGCCTCCCGTGTGCCGTGCCCGGTGCTCAGGGCTGGGGGAGGACACTGGACAAGCACCGGGGACCCTGGTGACACAGATTCAGTGGTGGCCAGCTGTGTGTGGGTTCCTGCTGGTGCCGTCCAGCAGGACACACCCATAACGCAAGACCTGGGAGAACCAGTGCAGGCTGTGTGCAAATTAAAAGCACCTGGGTGAGCCGGTCATGACCTCGAGGTGGGGAGGTGACCCCACAGAGCCCAGAGGTGTGGGTGACCTTCCCCTTGCCTGCCGACACGGCCCCGTGAATGCCCACCCAGGCAGACTCTGCTCTGGCAATAGCAGCGGCCACTTGAAGAGGGTTTAGGATCAACGGAAACCTGTAGTTGACAGACCCTGGTCTGCAGGCCAGCTCTGCCCGCCCCCGTGCTATCAATAAAGCTTTATTGAGACACGCTTGCTTACACAGAGTTGAGTAGCTGCCACAGATGCCCACGGCCCACGATGCCTGAAGCACTTACTAACTCAGCCTTTTACAGAAAACGTTCGACAGCTTCTACTGAATGGCGTCTGGGACCTGCTCAGGAGAAAAGTCAGAGACTTCCCTGAAGCCACACCCCACCCTTCACTCTTGATGCCGAAGCCTCACCTTGTGAGAGGCCTCTGCACACCTGGCACAGAGAGCTCTGTCCTGTCTGGGGGGCAGCTGTGACATTGCCAACCAACAGAGGACAGGCAGACTGAGTCTGGAGGCCTCTGTGCTCATGGGGGCCCACGTACACCGAAACGGGGGTATTGTCATTACACGTGTGCTGCTCCGCCAGGGGTCAGACTCGGGGCCTTGGGCTCAAGAAACACGCACTTGACTGGTCTTGGTTAAAAAAGAAGAAATGGACGAGATCTGGGGTTGGGGGCAGATGCCATGGTATTAACGCCGGGTGGTGGCATGCCTGGTTAAGGGCACATGTCACGGTGCACAAGGACCCAGGTTGGAGCCCCCGTCCCCATCTGCAGGGGGAAATCTTTTCAAGTGGTCAAGAAGGGCTGCAGGGGTCTCTCTTCCCCTCTCTATCTCCCCCTCCCACTTGATTTCTGGCTGTCTCTCAGATAAATAAAGATACTTGAAAAATTAAAAACAACAACAACCCTACGGAAGGAAAGAAGCCTTCTGTGCCTACACGGTGACAGAGGGTGGTGTCCCAAGGACCCCGAGGCCTCAGGTTCAGTCCCCAGCACCACCCTGCACCAGAGCCAAGCAGCTCTGTCCTCTCCCCTCCCATAATGACACAAATCAGTTCTAACATTAACCTTTTCCCAGGCACCCCAGCCCCTCTGCCAGGCGGGCTTGCCTGCACACACTCACATCGAGCTCATTCTGAGCCACAGAACAAGGGACCCATTCAGGGGCCTTCGACCTTGGCTGCCGGCTGGCGTGACACAGGAACCGAGGAGCTGGGAACAGGCCCATTCACATCGCCCTGCTGTGCTCTGGTGGGAGAAGGGGGCCTCACCCAGCGGGGCTCCCACCTCTCGCGACCGCTCAGACCACTTTCCCATCGGCAACATCTGCTCCAACCACGGCGCTCAGGCCGTCCCGGCGAGCTGTCTGCTTTCACCTTGTTCTGTCTTGTTATCAGGAAGCTCAGAGTCTCCCTGCTCAGTGTGACGCCATCTCTTCCTTTACATTTTAACCAGGGACTTGACTGTTCTGGTGGGAGAGGGCAGTGGAGAGAGCCCAGAGATGAGCAGCAGGAAGAGACCTGAAGTGAGGCCTTCCCCACTCCACGTCTCCAGCCTGAAGACACCACTCAGCCAGGGAGGTGGTGCAGTGGTGGGGCACAGGACTTTCACACGTGAGGCCCTAAGTTCGATCCCCAGCACCGCAGATGCCAGAGCTCTGTTGCTCGTTCGCTCTCTCTCTGTAAGTAAATAAATCTTAAGTAAAAAGATCCATCCAGTCCCAGGGCTTTAGGAGTGAGTGGAGGCCATCACTCCGCATCCAACACTCCCACTCTAGCCTCTCTCTGAAGCTCCTGACTCGAAGAGCCAACCGTGACTCAGTTTCTCCACTTGAACAGGCCTTTTCCTGTCACCCTCTGCCCTCCTCCATCCACCTAGCTGCTCAATTCAGAAACCGGGGTGGGGGGCTCCCACAGCCTCCTCCCTCACCCCCTCCGTCCAGCACAGCAGTTCTCCATTCTCTGCTTCACAGCCGCCCCACAAAGCCTCCCCTGGTCTCCCTCCTCTGTGCTGCTGGCGGAGGGCTCCTAGCAAAGGGGTCAGGTCAGATCACAGCACTTCTCGCCAAATGTGGACTAAGCCCAGTCACTTTGACAGGGTCTCTGCTGGACCTGGCTCTCCACTGTGGGCGAAGCACGTTCAGACCCTTGTAAGGAAGAATTGAACACTCTGGGCAGGAGCCAGCACATAGCGGGATGACTTCCAAGGTGAGGATGGGTAGGCTGTGGGGAGTGTCTCTAAGAAAGGAAGAAAGAAGGAATGAAAAGGAGAAAGCGGACCTGGCTGGCGCGCAGCTCTCTGGCCACACCTCAGAGACAGCAGCCTTGATCCCTGTCGGTGGCTGGTGGGGAACAGCAGAGCTGGCTAATCCCGGGGCTTTAAGTGGCCCACAGAAAGCCTCCTGGAGTCAAGACCTAAGTGGCTTTGCTGGTGGACAGCCAGAGCGTTCTCAGAGATGAGCTGAAAATCCCTGGTGTGTTTCTTCCTGCAGAGTTCCAGCTGCTGCTGAGAGGGGCGGGAGGCAGAAGCTGAGCTGGAGTGGAGGCGCCTCTGCCTGGAGTCCTGCAGGCGCCCAGGTCTCCCAGGAGGGCTGAGCACCTCAGGACGGGGGGCTTTGTGATGGTGGGAGTGGAGTCCAGTGGACAGGGACAAACGTGGGCGGAGAGGTCCAGGAAGTGGCTCAGGACTTCAAAGTATGACATCCCAAACATAACCCCTCAGTTCGGACGCCAGAGTTACCCCCCCATTAAATAAAAGGTGCAGAGAAGTATTTAAAAAACAAAAAACCTAAAGTCCTAACAGGTCATCTGGAAGGTCTCCTTACTTGCACCAAGAAATGTAGGTGTGGGGCCGGGCGGTGGCACACCTGGTTAGCACAGTACTAAGTGCAAGGACCCGACGCTCTGCCCCCGCTCCCCACCTGCAGAGGGTGAACTTCACGAGCAGTGAAGCAGGTCTACGGGTCTCTCCCTCTCTCTCTCTCTCTCTCTCTCTCTCTCTCTCTCCCTCTCTTCTCCCTCTCCCTCTCTCTCTCTCCCTATCTCCATCCTCTCTCAATTTCTCTCTGTCCTGTCAAATAAAAAAATAGTAAGTACTTTTAAAGAAACAGCACTGTAAGTTCTGGGAGAGTGCCACACAGGCCTCTCTGTCACCCAAGCTGGCTGTTCTGCAGAGTTAAGGTCCCTCTGAGGACAAGCTTGGTGGGTGCGTATGCAAAGCACCAACACTGGCTCTCAGGGCCGGGCGGGGGGGCAGGGGGGGCACCCGCAGGACATAAACTGCTGAGCTTCTGCCTGCACCAGCTGGGCAGCGGGGAATGAGGTGCTCGCCCTCTCTGCGCCCAAGCACCTGGAGAAAGGTGTTCTAGGAGGCGGGTGTGTTAGATGAGGCCAGGAAGCAGAGCATTTCCACTGTAGAGCTGAGAAACATCTGCTTCCTTCTGGTATTCTGAGTGGAAAAGCTTTCTAGGACTCCCATTGTCCCTTTTCTTTCTGTTAAAACCTGGCCCTGGAGACAGAGGAAGAGGGAGGCAGGCGGCTCCCAGCCCCAGGACTGCTGGGTGCCCCTGGGGGAGTCCCTGTAGAGCGGGCGCCGAATGAAGTCTCAGGAGCCTTACACACAGGTGCGGTGGGGGTGCAGGGCACTGCTGGGCGGGGGATCCCTGCTTTTTCTTCAGGGCTGCTACCAGGCCCGTGCCTGTCCCCATCTGTGACTCGGCCTATGAAGGCGTCTTGGAGCAGCCCCGGAGAAAAGCACAAGAGAAACACACTTCAAAGAACAAAGACGCTACTGCGCTGACTGTCCCAGGGACACAGGACAGAGAGTCTCCTCAGATGGGGGCTTCAAGGAGGAAGCCAGGCCGGCAAGGTGGGACTCTCTGGAGGAGGAGGGAGGCTTCACAGAGGCACTGCTCCCCACACGCTGTCCACGGCCACTTCCTATTTAATTAAGGACAGTGGCACTTCACTGACACTGCTTTATATGTTCTCGTGAGAGAGTGCTTGTGCCGCCGCAAAGAGACAGCAGAGTTCTGTTTGGTGATTAGTTTGGTTTAGTTTATGAATCGTTGTTCTTGAATAAAGAAATACAGCTTCCCTGCCCAGCCGTATGTCTCTGGTCGGCTCTGTTACCCGCCCGTGAAGCTAGCCCGGCCAGCTAGAGCCTACGAATTTTTAACAACAGACCTTGATTTGTATGAACACAAAAGTGAGTCTATTTTTAAAAATATTTTCATTTGTTAATAGAGACAGAGAGAAATTGAGTGGGGAAGAGGAGAGAGGGAGAGAGACGGAGAGACACCTGCAGCTCTGCTGCACCACTCGGGAAGCTTTCTCCCTGCAGGTGGGGACCAGGGGCTTGAACCTGGGCTGGAGCCTTGCTCACTGTGATGTGAGCACTTAACCAGCTGCACCACCACCTGGCTCCCAAAAGTGAGTCCATTTAAAAGAAAAGAAATCATCATGCCTGGCTCCCCACTGCGCTGGACAGAGGAAGCTTTTAGTGCAGTGATCTCTCTCTCTCTCTCTCTCTCTCTCTCTCTCACCATCTGAACAAGTCATCCCAGAGCAGTGAGAAAGAAAGAAAGAAAGGAAAGAAGGAAGGAAGGAAGGTAGGAAGAGAGAGAGGGGGAAGGGGAAGGAAGGAAAGTAAAAGGAAAGAAGTGAGTAAATGAGCTAGAGAAATACGGACAGCTGCACAGCCAACTTTCTCAATTTCCATGCTCAGGTCACCTCTTTGTGTTTTCAAGGTTTGTTTTTATTTACTTTATATGAGATAGTTTTACAAACACGAGAGGAGCCATCTTGGGGGACTGAACCAGGAGCCTCAGGCCTCAAGGCCTGCGCTGCAGCAGCTATGCTGTCTCCCTGCTGCACGGGCCTTTTGCTGCCGACCCAGGGGCCAGGCTGGCCCCTCGCCTTTGCATCTGGCAGATGCTCCGCTTGTACAGGAGATGTTGGGGGGCTCTGACTCGGGCTGCGGAGCCCTCGCTGACAAGTGCACCCACAGACGGCCAGAGCCCAGGCAGCGGAAGAAGGAGAGAGGTGACGGCAGCTCCAGAGCTGAGCCTGGGGCCCACAGTGCAGCCCAGAGAGGGAGAAAGGGAGGCGGCTCCCAGCAGGGGCAGGAAGGAGCCTGCAGAGGCCCTGGCAGGCCCTGTAAACTGCACTGGGGTTGGCACAAGGAATGCTGCAATGACACTTCCTCAGCCAGGTCCCCAAACACCTACTCGGTTCAAAGCAGGCCTTTATCATTACATTTCCTCACTCACTCGCTCACTCACTCACCCTCTCACTCACTCACTCACCCTCTCACTCACTCACTCACCCTCTCACTCACTCACTCACCCACTCACTCACTCACTCACTCACTCACTCACTCACTCACTCACCCTTTCACTCACTCACTCACTCACTCACTCACTCACTCACTCACCCTTTCACTCACTCACTCACTCACTCACTCACCCTTTCACTCACTCACTCACTCACTCACTCACCCACCCTCTCACTCATTCACTCACCCTCTCACTCACTCACTCACTCACCCTCTCACTCACTCACCCACTCACTCACTCACCCACTCACCCACTCACTCACTCACCCACTCACCCACTCACTCACTCACTCACCCACTCACTCACTCATCCACTCACTCACTCACACACCCACTCACTCACTCACCCTCTCACTCACTCACCCACTCACCCACTCACTCACTCACTCACCCACTCACTCACTCACCCACTCACTCACTCACCCACTCACTCACTCACTCACCCACTCACTCACCCACCCACTCACTCACTCACCCACTCACTCACTCACTCACTCACTCACCCTCTCACTCACTCACTCACCCACTCAGTCACTCACACACCCACTCACTCACTCACCCTCTCACTCACCCACCCACTCACTCACTCACCCACTCACTCACTCACTCACCCTCTCACTCACTCACCCACTCACTCACTCACCCACTCACTCACTCACTCACTCACTCACTCACCCTCTCACTCACTCACTCACCCACTCAGTCACTCACCCACCCACTCACTCACTCACTCACTCACTCACCCTCTCACTCACTCACTCACCCACTCAGTCACTCACACACCCACTCACTCACCCACTCACCCACTCACCCTCTCACTCACCCACTCACTCACCCACCCACTCACTCACTCACTCACTCACTCACCCACTCACTCACTCACTCACTCACCCTCTCACTCACTCACTCACCCACTCAGTCACTCACACACCCACTCACTCACCCACTCACCCACTCACCCTCTCACTCACCCACTCACTCACTCACTCACTCACCGTCTCACTCACTCACTCACTCACTCACTCACTCACCGTCTCACTCACTCACTCACCCTCTCACTTACTCACCCACTCACTCACTCACCCACTCACTCACAAACTCACTCACTCACTCACTCACTCACTCACTCACTCACTCTGCAGTGCTGAGGAAAGAAGGGAGGGCTTTATGTGCTTGTGATGCCACAGAATGGCAACAGTCTCAACTCTTAAGTTTCATTTTATATATTTGGAGGCAGAGAAGGGAGATGACAGAAAGAGAAAGAGACCAACGTGCCACTCCACTATCCATGGCGCTCCCATGTGGTGCTGGAACTTGAACCCAGGACCCCACGCAAGGTAACCAGCGCACTGCACCTGCTGAAGCGCCTCCCAGCCCCTGGGAGCCACCGTGAAACCTGTCTCCCGAGACCAACCCAGTCAGCGCTGGGAGCCACCATGAAACCTGCCTCCCGAGACCAACCCAGTCAGCGCTGGGAGCCACCTCCAGGAGCAGCACCAGGGCAGGTGCTGGGGAAGGACTGAGGCAGAGGCCCCGGAACACAGCACCCCCACCTGGACCCCAAAGAAGCATGGCTGACCGGCAAACATGGCAGGAGACTACTGACAACAAGCCCCAGACCGCACGACACAGACGTTTCATGTGCTCAGCGCACATGTGAGCGCAGACCTTCCACGGGCCGGCAGGTGGGCAGGGAGCCCGGCGCAGAGTTAGATCTCTGGCGACAGAACCATCCTTATCCGCCACGGTGGCGGAGCTGGGCCCTGAGCCCACAGAGGCTGGGGCTGAGGCCCTTGTGGCAAGGCCCGGGCAGGCAACAGGGAGAGAGCTCCCAGAGGAAACCCCGGCCAAGGAGGAGGCTTCGCAGCACATGAAACGGGCTGCGGAGGGCTGGGCGGCGTGGCCCTGGCTCTGCTCCCCACCTCGCCTCCGCTCCATCCTGATGGCCTCCTGCAAATGTGAACTATGTGGGAAAGGGGCACTGGGGTGGGGTGTTGAGGGCAGGCGCCTGCCCGTGGCTGCCCCTCCTCTCAGACTCTGGCCTCTGCAGCACCCAGGCCGAGCCACTCATCAAATGGAGCCTGACTTTTATCTGATTAAGCGATGGAGAGACATCCTTCTCCGGCTCCCCAGAACATTCTGTGGGACTGCGTTTTGCAGACTGCAGGGGAACCTTGGGGCTTGGCTGCTCTCCTGCTCGGCCAGTGGAAAATTACAAAGACAGCCAGGCTGCCCTCGCCTCTGCGCTCCGCGCTCCCGGAGGAACTGGAAGGGCCGGCCTCAACTTACCTGGAGGGGAGAGGAGTCTGGGGGGCGGCGGCGGTGGGGGCGGCGGGGGCAGCGGGGGAGGGGGCCGGCACTGGCAGACGTGCTGGCAGCTGTTGGTCACCTTGGAGCAGGACTTCTGGGGCTCCCCGTGTGTCACCTGCAGAAACGAGGGGGGACGGTGAGGCGGCTGTGGGGGTGGGGGCGCCTCTGCTCTGGCTCCTTGTGAGTGGTCAGGAGACTTGCAAGAGTGTGAAGGTCCCCGCGGGCAGCGGCTCAGCTGCAGGGCAGAGGACTTGCGTGCCTGGGGCTCCTGCCTTGTTCCTGGTGCTGCACATACCAGAGTGGGGCTCTGGCATCTCTCTCTCTCTGCATCTCTCTTCGTTAAAGTAAAATATATTTAAAGGTGATCATACTTTTGAGAGAGAGCAGAGCACTGCTTGCCTCAGGCACAGTGGTGTTGGGGACTGAGTTTGTGGCCTCTGGGCCTTGGATGTGCAAGTGTGATGTGCTACCTCCGTGTTATGTCCCCTACCCACTAAAATAAACAACAACAACAAAAACTGAACCAGAAAGCCTGCCTCTTGAGTCCTGATCTGATGTCCACTTAGCACGGTCTGTCTCCTGTACAGAGGCAGACAAGCAGAGAAGGGGCCTAGACTCCCGCCCTCTACGGCCATGGCAGTTGCTGGCAAGCTGCTCTCTCCCCACCAAGATCGCCTCTAAACTCTGGAGTGCGTGAACCCCCAGCGAGGCCACCGCCAAAGCAATTACTTCCCAGCTCTCCAAGGTGTGATTTCTGCGAGAGAGTTCAAGCAGAAGGCGTTTGTTTAACCTGGCCCCACACACGATGACCTATTTTTGTGACAGGACTGAGGGTGCTGATGTAGAGAAGGCTTTAATGAGATGAAACAGTGCAGGGAGATCAGGGCCAAGTCGACGGAAGGAGGGAGGAGGGCACGTGTGCAGAAGGCACCATGTCTGAAAGGTCTGTGGTCTCGGTGGGCAGTCCCCGGCTGCCAGGCTGGGCTGTCTGTGGTCCTACTTCCCCACCCCAGGATCCCCTCATGGGGGTCAGGCTGGCGCAGCCAGTGTCACCATTCACCCTTCCCTTCTCAGTGCTCGCCGATTCGGACACTGCACCTGCCAAGTTCCAGTCCATTTTCACGCACACCCCCCCCACCTCTCCTGCTCCCCAGGCCTGGCCCTGTGCCACCTCTCCACCCTGGCACTTCCCCTGGGTTTGTTCCTGAAGATCTCCTTCTCTCTCCTTCTCTCACCTGGGTTCCTGCTGTGGCATGTTCAGGCTGCAGTCTGGCCTCCCCTTCCCTGAAGGAAAGTTCCATGCTGTGGTGTCTCTCTCTGTCTCTCTGTCTGAGACAAGTGGGCTCAGAGTAGTGGATGGAGGCTGTGATGTTGACCAGAAAAAAATATTTATCTGTTGTGCTATTCCTGATCAATCTTGCCGCTTGCTGGTCCCGGGACACATCTACTCCCCCACCCCACCCCCACCCCACTGCTCAGCCTTGAGCCCCAGCCACCCCACGACCCCACTTGTCTCTTGCCTGGGGCTGCCAGATAAAACAGTAGACCCATTGTTTCAGACAAACAATAAATAGGGCTGTTTCTTGCCTTCTTTCTTTCTTTCTTTCTTTCTTTCTTTCTTTCTTTTTGCCTCCAGGGTTTTCGCTGGGGCTCTGTGCCAGCACTATGAACCCACTGCTCTTAGCAGCTATTTTTCCCTTTTATTGGACAGGACAGAGAGAAACTGAAAGGGTGGGGAAGGGGGGCAGACAGTGGCGCACGTGGCGCAAAGGATCCCGGTTCGAGTCCCTGGCTCCCCACCTGCAGGGGGGTCGCTTCACAGGTGGTGAAGCAGGTCTCTCTCTCTCTCTGTCTTCCCCTCCTCTCTCGACTTCTCTCTGTCCTGTCCAACAGCAGCAACAACAACAGCAATAACAACAACAAGGGCAACAAAAATGGGAAAATGGCCGCCAGGGGTAGTGGAGTCATGGTGCAGGCACCGAGCCCCAGCGATGACTCTGGAGGCAAAAGAAAAGGGGGGGGGAGGGAGAAGAGAGAGACCTGCAGGTGGAGAGTGAGGTCTTAAACCCGGATCCCTGCACAGCTCCTTGCGCTTAGTAGTACTATCCGTGCTTAAACAGCTGTGCCAGCCCACACCCCCCTTTTTTTATCCAGAGCACTACTTAGCTCTGGCTTGTGGTGGTGCTTGTGAGATTGAACCTGGAGTCTTGAAGCCTCAGGAAGAACCATGATGCTATCTCCCTCACCCAGGTTGTGTGTGTGTGTGTGGGGGGGGGTATAATTATATCCCATCTATGGTACGGGACATACCTACACTAGAGAATGGAATGGTCAGCACTGGACATACAAATGTCCCCAGAGAGCCTAGATTTCTCCTTGGTAACTGTGACAGCCCTCTTTCATTTCCTCCCCATCATGGACCAGGATTCCCAGGAGGGAGCCCTCAGATCACACTGTCGCCTGCTTTAAAACCTGAAGAGGCCCCGGAGTGCTCGGGATCAAGTTCAGCCTGCGAGACGCATTGCTAGTAGCTGACCGAGGCAGTCTCACTGGCTGGGTCCTCCCAGAACCCCATTCTCCTCACCCACTCGGGCCATGCCCTCTGCCGACACCCTGGCTTCTCATCCGCCTCACCTGCAGCAGTGCACACCTCCACACCCCATCTCCAACTGTCTGTCCCCGCTCGTCTGATGCTCTCTCCGGCCACAAGACCAGGACCCCAGGGCCCGGCACTTAACACAGGCCCCACAGGTAGGCACCAGGGAAGTGCGGCTGCGCCAGAGAAGCAAAGCCGTGGGGACCAATTGCAGGACATCACAGCCGCTTAGACCCAGTGTGGCCCCTTGTCAGCAAGCAGAGATCGACAGCCCTGGACCGGAGCCTGTCTCCCCAAAGCCTGCTTCAGGAGGACGCCCACAAAGATGACGGCTTCTGGCATCTTTTAAGGAGATGGGCCAGCACCAAGTAACTTGATGAGACACATTCCTGTCACACCTAATAAATCCTCCAGGCTGCCATGCTCTGCTCTCAAAAAAAAAAAAAGAAAAAAAAAGAAAAGAAAAAAAGAAAGAAAAGCAAAGTGTCCTCTGGGAGTGAATTCACAAGAACCCTAAGTCACAAGAGCCCAAAAGTTTCAGTTCCAGAGACATCAGAGACACGGGGGTGGGGGGCCTAGGAGAGGGGTATCCTCCTGGCAGCTCACTGTCTCCTGACTTCAAGGGTTTCTCAGCATCCAGGGCTCCAGGCTGACCCCAAGGGGGCCCTAGCAGGCTGGCCTTGCTGATCACAGTGCTTCGCTGGTTCAGCCCGGCTTGTCCAGGTGCAGGGAGCCTCCGGACAGCCTCCAGACAGCTCTGAGTCTTGCCTTTATGTTTCAGAGACTTGCCACCTGGCAGGCCCTAACCTCACCCCATGGAGCCCAACGCCTGGCCCCACTCACTTCCATTCTGCTTCTCTTGGGCGCCCTTGTTTGTCTTGACAGCCAGATGCAGCCACCCCAGAGTTCCTCTTCCCTTGGCTTCTCAAGCCCGATTGCTGCCTGATTAGTTTTTCCAGAGCCTCCAGCCAAGATCTGACCCATTGTGCTTCTCTGGAAGATCCCTATTCTAATTGATTTTCACGAAAATTGATTTGTATTGAATGCCAGCACGACACACACACACACACACACACACACACACACACACACACACACAGCTTGTGTGAGTGAGTGTTGCCTGGCTAAAGGCACACTGAAGTGCTTTCACAAGGTGATGTCTTTGGGCGGCGAGGGGTCGGTGCAGGAGGGCGTGGGGGGCATCTGTGGTTTCTGACTCTCTCAGGCTGGGAGCATAATGTCCAGCCCTGCATCCCACACTGCTCGCCACCCAGCTGCAAAAGTCCTGGGGAGGCCAGAAGATGGGAGTGAGGGCAGAAGAAGGGAACTTCGCATCCCAGCTTCTGCTACAACTTGAACAAGTGTTTACAAGTGACAAAATCCTGGCTCCTGAGCAGGCACAGCTGAGTTTAATGACAGCAGCTTCACACATGCAACAAAGCTGTGGATTCCGAAAGGCAAACAATGAGAAAGCAGGCAGGCAAGCCAGGGAGAGCAGGAGACAGGCCCAGTGCTGTGGGGACAGCGCATCAGGGCTCTCTGCCCACTCAGGCAGGCTGAGTCCCTGGCATCAGAGTCCCCGTCCTGTCCCAGTGACCACCAGGGCCCTCATCCTGGCAGGGCTGACCAAGCCGGATGCTTTGGGACAACTCAAGGATTTCACAAGTGGTGTCACTGCACCCTGGCCCTTTGAAATGTCACCACTGGCTGGGAGTGAACATGGGAATAGTCCCTGGTTCCCCAAACACCACCAGGAGAGCATGAAGGTGCCAATGCCTGTCTTTTGAAGGTCAGTGTGACATGAAGCCCAGTGCCTGCTGCACCAGGGAACATTCAGAAAGGCCTGGCAGAGAGGGGCGTAGGCACCAGAGGGCCAGGCCAGGCCAGAGCCAAGGGCAGTGCTGGGAGCAGTTGTCACTCAGTGCAAGTGGTGGCTTGATCCTGAGAGCTAGGGGGCCCACTCTGTCCCAGCCAGCGCAGAAACCACATGGGAGGGACTGAGTGCTGTGTCTAAGATCCTCCTAAAGGTGAGGGAGCATAGAGCCGGGGCTCAGCACTGACACCAAAGCCCCCTCTTCCCTAGCCCACTGGAAGGTTCCAAACCCCATCCCATCTATCCCTCTCCCGATAGGGAAGCTGGGCTGGCGGCGGCCTCCTGGCCTTTCTGGGGGTGTGTCTAGAGAACAAGGAGGTCCCTGAGAGAGGGACAGTTGCTTCTTATGTCCCCCTCGCCCCAACAGAGCCCCTCCTGTGTTGGAGGAAGTGCAGTTGAGGAGGTTAGGTCGAGGTTCCTGATCCTCCTGGGAACTGAGCAGCTGTCTTTTGGGGGTGATCCAGTTTGCTAAGTCACTTAGCAGGCATTTTTGCAATACAGCGTCACCTTGGAGAAAGCATCCCCAAGTCCCTGTCTGTTTCCCTAGCAGGCCACAGCGAGCGTCTCTGGAGTGTCCCAGCTTTCCAGAGTCCAACTCTGCGCGGCCCTGCGCCTCTTGTCGCTGTTGCTAAACTCTCCCGCCTCACAGAAGGCGGCTGCCCGAGCGGCGACACCCCAGCGCTCACCTGCAGGAAGCCCCAGAGCCGGTGGAGCGCGCAGTGCAGCAGCAGCGAGGGCCAGCGGCCGCGGCGCAGCTCCCGGTCCCCCGGCGGCATGTCGGCCCGGCGCCCGCGCTCCCTCGGCGACTGTCAGGGGCAGAGCCGGCTCAGGAGGGCGCCCCGCACCCCGGCCTGCGCCTCCTCCAGCTCCGCGCACCCAGACTCGCCGCCGCACGCCCCTGGCAGCCGGCGTGCACACCCGGGGCTCCCGCACACCGGCACCAAGGCAGGGCCGGGGCGCCGCCCGCGACAGCCCCGCACAACTCCAGGCGGGGAGCACGCCGGGGCCAGGCGTGCACACCAGCGCCCCCGCCCCTCTGTGCACAACCCCCCGCCCCATGCAAGCCCCCGGCCGACCCCATGCACAATCCCCCGCCCCCATGCACACCCCCGGCCCGCCCCATGCACACCCCCACTCCATGCACACAACCCCCCTCCACCCCATGCACACCCCCACCCCATGCACACCCCCACCCCATGCACACTCCCGGCCCGCCCCATGCACACCCCCGGCCCGCCCCATGCACACCCCCACCCCATGCACACCCCCCCTCCACCCCATGCACACCCCCACCCCATGCACACCCCCCCTCCACCCCATGCATACCCCCCCTCCACCCCATGCATACCCCCACCCCATGCACACCCCCCCTCCACCCCATGCACACCCCCGGCCCGCCCCATGCACACCCCCGGCCCACCCCATGCACACCCCCGGCCCACCCCATGCACAACCCCCCGCCCCGCACTGCAACAGAGGCGCCCGGAGCGGAGCGCGCCCCCGCCCCCTCCCCCGCCCCCACCTGGCCCGCTGGCCCCTCGGCGGGGATGGCCGGTTTGCTCCCCCTCGGCCGCAGCGCCTCGCCACCCCGGCCGGACGCCCCATTTAAAGCCCGGCGCCTCCTGCCCCCCGCCCTCTAGGCGGGGCCTCGGGCTCACCCTGGGGCGGCGCGGGGCGGAGCGGGGCCGGAGCAAAAGTTTGCGCGCACGGGGCTGCGGGCCGCGGGGCCGGGGCCGGGCGGCTGGGGGGCGGCTCCCGAGTGCGGGCGGGCGGCCGGGCGGCGGCGCAGGAGGGCGGGGGACGCGGGGAGCCAGCGCCGGGCCCGCCCTTCCTCGCCCGTCACGCCGGCCGGAGTGCGGGGCGGGGAGCCGGGGATGCGGGGCGGGGACGCGGGGACGCGGGGCCGGGGTGCCGGCGGGGGCGCGGGGCCGAGGCAGGGAGCCGATGATGCGGATTGGGGACCAGGACAGGGGTGCGGCGCGGCCGGGGCTAGGAGCCGGGGATTCGGGGCGGGGTGAGAGGGCCGGGGCTAGAAGCCCGGGATGCAGGGCGGTGTGGGGGGGTCGGGGGTGCAGGGCGGGGTGAGGGGGGCCAGGGATGCGGGGCGGGGTGAGAGGGGCCGGGGCTAGGGGCCGGGGATGCGGGGCGGGGCACAGCCGGAGCCCAGCGCGCCCCGCATCCCGCACCCGCGCCCTGGCCCCGCCGCAGTGCCCACGTCTCCAGCCTGCGCGTTCCGGGCGCTCCTAATGAATTTACCGCGGGGGCAGAGGAACCGGCTGGGCTGCCCGCAGGCCCGCCCTTCGCTCCTCCCCCGCGGGAAGGGTGGCAGCGGCTGGGTTCCGGCTTTGCTTGGCGCCTGCAGACTAGCCGAGGAGCCCCCCCCCCAGCTCTGGAGTCCCAAGGTCTCCCCTCTGCAGGCCAGCCGCACCTCTTCCCTCCTCGCCCTTTTCCAACTCAGCTTCAAGCAGGATTGTCAGCAAGTCAAGTCGGCAGCCAGTCCGGCTGCTCCCCCTGCAGATGGCCTGACAGGGCCCTCAGGGCAGGGGGGAGCTCCCCTATTTTTAGGTCCAGGACCGGAGCCCAGGTCTGGACAGAGAGTGGTCTAACCGTGCCCGCACCGGGGTAGCATCTGCTTAGACCGCCAGGCGCCCAAACTCTGCCCGCGCCCACCCAGAGGTGAGGTGGCCTGCAGACCAGCAGCCAAACCTGCCGCCTATCCACGGGGCTTCCTCCCCATCGCCCCAAGGCAGCGCCAGGCAGTAGGCTGACTTGGATTTTGTGCTGGATGTTGACCACACACACCCCCTGCAGCCTGATTTTTCTTGTTTTTTGTTTCTGCCTCCAGGGTTATTGCTGGGGCTCCGTGCCTGCACTACGAATCCACTGCTCCTGGAGACTTTTTCCCTTTTGTTGCCCTTGTTGTTTATCATTTTTGTTTTTATTGTTGTTGTTGGATAGGACAGAGAGAAATGGAGAGAGGAGGGGAAGACAGAAAGACAGACACCTGCAGACCTGCTTCACCGCCTGTGAAGGGACCCCCTGCAGGCGGGGAGCCGGGGGCTCAAACCAGGATCTTTGCACTGGTCCTTGCGCCTTGCACCCTCTCCCCAGGCCTAATTTTTCATTCTTTTTGTTCAGAGAGAAGAGTGGAAGGCGAAAGACGCCGTTGTGGCATCTCTGGAGCTGCCCTGCCGTTCCCTTGGGGGCCTGGGTTTTGAACTCATGGCTGCATACAGGTGAGACATGCATTCCTCCAGGTGAACCACTCCCCTTATCACTACTGGAGAGTCACATGGGAAGCGGGGCACAAAGTGGGCGAGGCCCCGTCCCTTCCTGCCAGGAACTTGGGTGGGTCTGACCCCGCAGGCAGTCGCTTCAGCCATCCTGCTGTCCTCTGGCTCTGCAGGATGGTGACCCTGGAGTGGGGGGTGTTGCCAACCTCTGGATGCCTAGGAAAAGGTGCAAAGGCACTCACTCTGCATACTCCTTCATTTACTCATTCTGTCATTCCTCCATTCCACACGCGGTGCTGACAGGCACCTGCTTGAGCCCTCAGTGCTGTGGGCAGACAACCCACTTGGAGAAATCCAGGCAGAAGGTTGGGAGGGACCTACTGGACAGAGGCGTCCTGACCACTGCCTTTCCCCACAGCGCTCGGAACAGGAGCGTGGGACCCAGCACCACCCGGACTGCCATGGTCCAGGGCAAGCTCAGTGCTGTGGTATCCCCCTCCTGCCTCTCGAGTGGAGAAAGGGAGCCAGCCGGCTGCACAGAAAAGAAAGGAGTGGGGACAGTTCCTGGGGTCCAGGGTGCACAATTCGAATGCAAGTGGGGGCCAGGCAGGGGTGCACCTGCTCTAGCATACACACTGCACCTGTGCAGGGACCCAGGTTCAACCCACCTGTGGGGGGGCACCCTTCATGAGTGAGGAAGCAGGTTTGCAGGTGTCTGCCTTTTTGAGTCCCTCTCTTCAATATATATATATATATATATATATATATATATATATATATATATATATGATATATATATATATATCATATATATATATATATGATAGAGACAGAGATACATTGAATGGGGAAGGGGGGATAGAGAAGGAGAGAGACAGAAAGATACCTGTAGCCCTGGTTCACCACTCATGAAGCTTTACCCTGCAGGTGGGGACCAGGGGCTCAAACCTGGGTTCTTGTGCATTGTAATGTGAACACTTAACCAGATGTGCCACTGCCTGGCCCCTTTCATTCCCTCTGTCTCTCCCCCACCCCAATTTCTCTCTGTCCTTTCCAATAAAATTGAGAGAAATAAAAGTGGGAGGGCTGGATGGTCGCACACCTGGTTGAACACACATGTTACAATGCACAAGGACCCAGGTTCAAACTCCTGGTCCCCACCTGAAGGGGGAAGCTTTGTGAGTGAAGCAGGGCTGCAGGTGTCTCTGTTTCTCACTCTACCTTCCTCTTCCTTCTTTATTTCTGGTTGCCTCTATCCAATAAATGAATATAATACACAAAGTTTTTAAAAGAGGGAAAAATGGCAACCAGGAATGGTGGGTTTGTAGTGCAGGCACAGAGCCCCAATGGTAACCCTGGTGGCAGGAGAAACATAGAATGCGTATGGTGGAACGCGCATGGTGGAATGCCATGGTGGAATGCCATGGTGGAATGCGTATGGTGGAATGCGCACGGTGGAACGCGCACGGTGGACCGCGCACGGTGGAACGCGCACAGTCGAATGCAAACTTTGCAAGTGGAAACTCTGGAATTTGCTTTTTGGCAATGTGCATGCAGAGTGAAGTCTCCTTGTTCTTCAGCAAATAAAGAAGTGTTTTGAAATGAAAGCTGCAGTACCATAGGCATCCAGCTGTTTCCTCAACCCCATGCCTTTGTGAAGACAGGCAGGTCAGACCCTGTGAGTCACCGGCTGGGTCACTTATGGAGACTTGCTTAAGCTCTGAGGCCCGCTCCTCTCCTTGTCAATCAGGAATGATAGTGGTGTTTACAATTAGAGCACTGAGTTCTTTGAAGGATTAACGTTCATTTAAACACTTAGGGCACATAGTAACTGCTCAGGATAAAGTATCTAGTGGTTTAGAAAAGAAGCAGGGATGCTGACAAGCTGCAGGGATCTTTAGGCTCAAACTCAGAGGGCACAGGAAGGGCTTGTGGGCAGTCTAAGGGCACTGGCTGCTGAATCCTGAAATCTCAGGCAATAACGACTCGAGAGCACTGCGACACAGAAGGTCACTGAGGGAGACATCCTGTGAGCCCAGTGCTTCCTGCCCTTGGCCTGGATTAGGTCTGTCCTTGCTGGTGGCCTGTTATCTGTCATCTGGGATGGCCCAGAGAGGAGGCTTCCTGACTGATCAGGTGAGGGCTGAGGGAGCCCCAGTCTCTGGGGTTGGGGAGAGGGAGCCCCAATCTCTGGGGTTGGGAGAGGGAGCCCCAGTCTCTGGGGTTGGGAGAGGGAGCCCCAGTCTCTAGGTGTCAGTGGAGAGGGAGCCCCAGTCTCTCGGTGTCAGTGGAGAGGGAGCCCCAGTCTCTGGGTGTCAGTGGAGAGGGAGCCCCAGTCTCTGGGTGTCAGTGGAGAGGGAGCCCCAGTCTCTGGGTGTCAGTGGAGAGGGAGCCCCAGTCTCTGGGTGTCAGTGGAGAGGGAGCCCCAGTCTCTGGGGTTGGGAGAGGGAGCCCCAGTCTCTAGGTGTCAGTGGAGAGGGAGCCCCAGTCTCTGGGTGTCAGTGGAGAGGGAGCCCCAGTCTCTGGGGTTGGGGGAGGGACCCCCAGTCTCTGGGGTTGGGGAGAGGAAGCCCCAGTCTCTGGGTGTCAGTGGAGAGGGAGCCCCAGTCTCTGGGGTTGGGGGAGGGAGCCCCAGTCTCTGGGGTTGGGGAGAGGGAGCCCCAGTCTCTGGGTGTCAGTGGAGAGGGAGCCCCAGTCTCTGGGGTTCTGTCCTACTGAGCATTCAGACTTAGTTGAAAGTCAAGGTCAGATTTTACATTTTTTAAAAAAAATTTTCTTTATTGGGTCAGATTTTACATTTTAAGCCACACATATGTCCCCTGCAACTCAGCAGCTTTTCATAAATGCCAGGAAAGGACCCGAACTCTGAAATACAATCGTACATTTATCTCCATAGCCACGCCTGGCACAGAGCCGCTGTCCCTCACAATGGAGTCCAGGCAGGTGTGAGCCAGGATGGTGTCTGCTGCACTGTTTGTGTGTGGGAGCCTTCCTCGGCTGGGATGCCAAGTTCTGGTGCCCTGTGGCCAGGAGAGCTGACTCTTCCCCTCAGCTGAGTTCCAGTGTGTGCTGGGGTCAGCAGGGGTCAGCAGGATGATAGCTGGGCCTCTGCTTCCCAGCCTGACATTCCAAGGAGCCGAGAAACACATGGGAGCAAGACCTGGCTACAGACAGTGGCCCTCTGCTCCAGCTCTGCCCTCCCCTCTGGAGTCCTGCTTCCTCCCCAGGGAAACCCATCTCCTGGCCACTCACCTCCCCTGCATGGTGGCCCATGCCTGCTTGCTCCTCTGCAGGCTCCCCTCCTCCTGACTCTCAGGGCCTGAGGGCACAGAGCTGGTGTGAAGCACTCTACTCTGGCTGTCCTGTGACTCTGGGTCACATCTGGGAAAGCTCCCTTAACCTGCCAGAGCCTCTGTTTCCCTGGCTGTAAGACACTGGCAGTCTGGGCCCCAGCGGGGAGACACACAGGTCCGAGTGAGGTGTCCCCCAGACAAGGCGTCCCGTCCACTGGACCCGCTCGTGGGTTTCTCTCCAGCTCTGACGGTGGGTCTGGAGGCAGGGGTCCTGCTTTGTTCCTCTCTGAGAGCAGGAGCCGGGCAGCACCTGGCATTTATTGGGAGCTCTGGAAACACACCAGAATTATAGTCTCTGCCGAGCCCTCTGAGCCGAGGTGTCTCCTCGCAGCTGGACGTTGTTTTTCCCAGCTCCAACCCCCTTCTGCTGTAGCCTCCCTCAGGCCCGGGCCGCCTCTGGCCCTCTTTTATCTTTAACAAGGCCTACCTCAACAGGTGACTCTCTCTCCCCCAAGATGCCGAGGATAAAGAGAACTGAGGACATAAGAAACCCCTCTTCCCAAGAAAGCCTGGCCACCCTGGCTGTGTGTTGAACGTGGAGACAGGATGGAGGTGGAGAGGCAGACCATGCTAAGTGGGTCCTACTCCCTGCAGGCTGGGAAGCAGGGGGAGGGGACTGTGTCTGCCAGTGGCCTTCCGGCTGACCCTGGGGGCGGGCATCACAGGAGGAAGCTCAGTGACAGGACGTGTGTTTCTCATGTGTGAAGCCCCTGTATTTGATCTCTGAGCATCAGCCAACCCACCCTCATCCCTTCTGGCCTCCTATCTTAAGGGAGACTGCATGCAGGGACTTGTCTGGAAGACCAAAGGGTTTGGGCGTGGCAGGGGCACAGGTGAAGGGAGTTAACAGCACATGAGGCTCAGGTGGTGAGCTGGGCTGAGGGGACCAGGATGAACCGGGAACGCTATGAACCAGCTGTGTCTGCACCCAAGCCGAGGCCACGGAGAGCCAGGACTTTGCAGCAACATGAGTTCCAGGTGGCAGCGCAGCCAGGCATGCACTCTGCCTGCTGAGCCCTCTCCTAAGCCCCGTGTTCGCCTTAAAATAAATCTCATACCGTATTCTGGGCCCATGACTGGCCATGGCAAAGGGAATGAGAAGAGACTCCATATTTTGTGTCTTGCTCCCTAAGATGTGTTTGAGGTAACTTTTTTTTTTTTTTTGTCATAAGGAGACTTTTGCTGAGTGCTGCCTCTTGTTTGCACTTAGGTTTTTCACAGAATAGCTTCTGCCTCCAGCCCAACTGAGCTTTACTGCTTTTTCAGGGAGAGGATTTTGCCGCTTGCTTTGGTCAGGAACATTAGGAGCAGCCAGGCTTGGGGCTCGCCAGCTGAGGGCTGTGTGGGCCTGCCCAGCGTCCGAGACTTCTCCTGACTTCAGAGTTCACAACCTCAGAAGGTGGTGGGGAGGGCTGTCCTGGTCACACGCCCACGGATGTGGCCGGGGTCATCTGTGCTTAGACATTCAACACACGGGTATGCTGGCCTGGGAGGTGGCTTACTGACAGAGTCCAGAGATGTAGACATGAAGTCCTGAGTCTGGCTCTAATGACTTCCAAGACTGAGATTTCAGGGCCGTGTTCATGCTGCACCATCACCGACGTTCGATGCCTGCCCCGTATTTCTCACAAAGCCTGGGGAAGTTCGGTTCTTTTATTTTTCAGGTTGTTGTGCCTTCGTCACATGCTCCCCACATGTGTGCATTACCATCAGGCAGTTGTCTTTCATCTCTCTGCTTATCTGCACGTAATCACCTCCAGTGCCGACCATTTTGTGTCAGAATTTTGTTTTAGGCTTCATGTGTGTGTACCTGCTAGAACTCGGGGCAAGAATGGCAACCCCAGGGAGCCGGGCCCTAGCACAGCGGGTTAAGCGCACATGGTGCAAAGCGCAAGGACCAGCCTAAGGATCCCGGTTCGAGCCCCCGGCTCCCCACCTGCAGGGGAGTCGCTTCACAGGCGGTGAAGCAGGTCTGCAGGTGTCTGTCTTTCTCTCCCCTTCTCTGTCTTCCCCTCCTCTCTCCATTTCTCTCTGTCCTATCCAACAACAATGACATCAATAACAATAACAATAATAACCACAACAACAAGAAAACAACAAGGGCAACAAAAGGGAAAATAAATAAGAATGGCAACCCCAGAGCCAGTGTTATAGCCGTCGGCTTGTGTGAGACACACAACTGTCAGAGTCCCAGACTAAGCCATCCTGCCCACTCACTTCACGTGCAGTGCTGGAACCTGGAGGTGCCCCCAATCGTCAGCCCAGGCTGACGTCTTTTTTTCATTATTTCTTTTCAGATCGGGGAGAGGAGTGGTCGCTCATGGCCACTCCACTGCCCCAGAGTTCCCCTGAGGCCTTCCATGGTGCTCCCAGTGTGGGCTCAAACCTTGGGTTTTGTGCACGGTAAGGTGTGTGTCCTTCCAGATGACCTGCCTCCCAGTAGTCCAGTTCCCTTACAGATGCAGGGCCAGGGCCGGGCTGCCCAATAACCCAGAGCGCTGGACCAGGTGACTGACGTTTCTTGGCTACTGACTAAGAACCAGGCTTTTTTCTAAAGCTACTGCGGCATCAGTTCTGCAGGTGCCCACGGTGACCGTCTGAGAACACCTGGTAATCACGCTCACCGCTTCTTAGCTCAAGTTACTGCAGCATCAGTTCCGCAGACCCTCACGGCGACTGTCTGAGAACACCTGGTAATCACGCTCACCGCTTCTTAGCTCAAGTTACTGCAGCATCAGTTCCTCAGACCCTCACGGCGACTGTCTGAGAACACCTGGTAATCACGCTCACCGCTTCTTAGCTCAAGTTACTGCAGCATCAGTTCCGCAGACCCTCACGGCGACTGTCTGAGAACACCTGGTAATCACGCTCACCGCTTCTTAGCTCAAGTTACTGCAGCATCAGTTCCGCAGACCCTCACGGCGACTGTCTGAGAACACCTGGTAATCACGCTCACCGCTTCTTAGCTCAAGTTACTGCAGCATCAGTTCCGCAGACCCTCACGGCGACTGTCTGAGAACACCTGGTAATCACGATCACCGCTTCTTAGCTAATAGCCAGGCCAAGAGCGGTGTGCTTGCTGCAGTTGCTTGAGATCTGGCCCCGTTGTCACGTCCTCTGCTGTGTGACTTGGTCCTGCCTCCAGCTCCCACTCTGAGCCCCGGGGTGATGGCAGTGCTGAGGAGCTGGGTCTGTCCACTGTTTGCTTCTCTGCCTGTGACTGTGTGGCGAGCAGGCCCTGGTGAGGGAGCCATGGGCTTGTCCCAGCTCAGTCTACACTAGAGCCACCAGCAGCCAGCTGCACCTCAAGCCGGGGAACTGGGCAGGAGGGGAGATGAAGCCAGCCCGGCCCAGCAGGGCTACTTAGGCTGTGGCCAGGACAGGTCAGCACCGAGGAGCATCTTCCAGTCAGTGTAGTGGTGGCACTGACTCTATGCTAGCCCCAGAAGGGCATTGCATTCTTCACATTGCAAGCTACTCATCCTGGTTATTTAGTGTTGTTTAAAATAGTGTGTGTGTGTGTGTTGGACAGAGACAGAGAGAACTTGAGAGGGGAGGGAAAAGTAGCGAGGGAGAGACAGAGAGATACCTACAGCCCTGCTTCACTGCTCCTGCTTCTTCCTCACAGGTGGAGACCGGGGCCTAGAGCCTTGTAGTCATAAGGCGTGTGCTCTTACAGGATGTCCCCCACCTGGCCCCTTGCTCTCCCTAACAGTGCAGTCACAGTATGGGACCCTGGAGTCTGCCTCTTGGCCTGCACCTAGAGCACTCACTGCCCTCCTCCCCTTCTCTACATTAGCCTGACTGAGGTTTCAGGTCTTTGGATTTGGTCCTCTGGTCTGAAGAGTGGAGAGAACTGGACTATGAAGCCCCTAAAAGAACCTGGAAAGTCCAGTCCAAGCTCAGAGCAGAACAGGGTCCCAGGTCTTTGGCCTTCACATAGACCTCTTCTGCTTTACTCAGGGGCCAAGAAGTAACAGCCAGGTGTGTCGCGAACCTCCAGCCTCAAACAGGAATGCTCCCGGCAGCCACGGGCCTCTCCTGCCTCCTCCCAGGGCCTCGAGCTCACCTACACCAGCAGTGGTGAGTTGCTTTCTCCATTTTGTCCTGAGCTGTCTGACATGGGCCTGTGCTGTGTGCCTCTGTGATAATTTTTTAAAAAAACTTTGAGCACTTGAGGTGATTTTTCCTGAAGACTTTCCCAAGCTGGCCTCACTAGAAAGGAGGGTGGAATGGGTGAGCTGCAGCAAGACTCGTTTCTTCCCTGAGTGTGTTAATGAACTGGGCCCCGGAGGCCACGGGTGTTGGGCTGAGAGCCGCTGTAAATTAAGCTTATTGCGCGCCAAGGGTCTCTAATAAACATTACTTAAAAATAGCAGCAGAGTCATTTGTATGGGGTCACGTGACCCAGTGATGGCGACACTTTTGTGCCCCTGCTGCTGTTAATCAGTTACTTTGAAAAGAAGCTGGTAGGTTCTGTTAGAGCGACTAGCACCTTCTGCTTAATTAAGTATTGTTTTGGTAAAGAGCAAGACCAGTTGAAAAAAGCTGTGGCTGGTGTGGACGGCTGCACCCTGAGGCCCTCGTGGCTGGTGTGGACGGCTGCACCCTGAGGCCCTCCTGGCTGGTGTGGACGGCTGCACCCTGAGGCCCTCGTGGCTGGTGTGGACGGCTGCACCCTGAGGCCCTCCTGGCTGGTGTGGACGGCTGCACCCTGAGGCCCTCCTGGCTGGTGTGGACGGCTGCATCCTGAGGCCCTCGTGGCTGGTGTGGACGGCTGTACTGTGAGGCCCTCGTGGCTGGTGTGGACGGCTGCACCCTGAGGCCCTCGTGGCTGGTGTGGACGGCTGCACCCTGAGGCCCTCCTGGCTGGTGTGGACGGCTGCACCCTGAGGCCCTCCTGGCTGGTGTGGACGGCTGCACCCTGAGGCCCTCGTGGCTGGTGTGGACGGCTGCACCCTGAGGCCCTCGTGGCTGGTGTGGACGGCTGCACCCTGAGGCCCTCCTGGCTGGTGTGGACGGCTGCACCCTGAGGCCCTCCTGGCTGGTGTGGACGGCTGCATCCTGAGGCCCTCGTGGCTGGTGTGGACGGCTGTACTGTGAGGCCCTCGTGGCTGGTGTGGACGGCTGCACCCTGAGGCCCTCGTGGCTGGTGTGGACGGCTGCACCCTGAGGCTCTCGTGGCTGGTGTGGACGGCTGCACCCTGAGGCCCTCGTGGCTGGTGTGGACGGCTGCATCCTGAGGCCCTCGTGGCTGGTGTGGACGGCTGCACCCTGAGGCCCTGCTTTCCAGGCAGTGCTTGGTGTGTCTTCTGGAAGGGAGTCCCTGGGAAGTAAGCTATATTTTCCTTCATCAGACAGCTGTGATGGCTTTATAGGAGGGTGGCTTCACCCCCACCCCCACCGCCAAGTGTACTTATTAATCTATACGTGAGAAAGAGCAAGAGAGAGAGGGAGAGAGAGAAAACCAGTGTGTGTGTGAGAAAGGGAGAGAGAGAACCAGTGTGTGTGTGTGTGTGTGTGTGTGTGTGTGTGTGTGTGTGTGTGTGTGTGAGAGAGAGAGAGAGAGAGAGAGAGAGGGAGAGAGACACTAGGGTACTGCTCAACTGATTTACAGCAGTGCTGGGAGCTACACTACTTCCTGGGCCTGGAAGGACAGTTTTTCCTACCCCTCTCTTCCTCCCTCTACTCTCTCTCTCTCTCTCTCTCTCACTCACTCACTCACCCCCTCCCCCCACAGCACTGCTCAGCTCCTGACTAATGGTGGTATAGGGTGTTGAACCTGGGACGTTGGCAGAGCCTCAGGCATGAAAGCTTTTGTATAACCACTATGCTGCCCTCTGTGTCCGGAGTGTAAAGTCCCCAGAATTCCCTCTAGAGGTTGCACTCCGTGAGCTTTGAGCGTCTGGTGTCTGTGGGAGTCCCTTCTCTCGGGGATGCACAGCCCTCCCGGGGTCCCGGCCTCATTCTGATGCTTCATCGCCTCCGGGGTCTGAATGCCGGTTCTGCCACTTACCGCAGAGGACTGGGCGCAAAGTTCTGACCTCGCAGCTCTGTTTTCTCCCCTGGGGAGAAACGGGGGTGACGCTGTGAGAGGACAACAGGAGCCAGTCTTCTTGGGGTGGGCAGCCGATAGAGTGCATGCTTCACCGTTCCCAGGTGGGTCTGAGCACTTAAGCACACGTGAGGGCATCTGCAGAAGGCTTCCAGAGCAGAGGAAGGGCGATACTGGGAGGCCTCTGCTCTCGCTCTCTTTCTCCCTCTCCCTGTATCTAAGAAAGAACGTAAGAATCTTGTCATCCGGGAGGTGGCGCAGTGGATTAAGCATTGGACTCTCAACCATGAGGTCCTGAGATCAGTCCCTAGCAGCACATGTACCAGAGTGATGTCTGGTTCTTCCTCTCCTCATATCTTTCTCCTGAATAAATACATTTTTTTAAAAAAAAAAAAAAGGAAGTAAAAGTCTTCCAGGAGCTGAGGACTGGAGGAACGGAGCCCCAGTGATAACCCTAGTGGCATAAAGACAGACAAACAACTGACAAAAAGAAGGCAGCCTAAGCAGGTGTCCAGGGCAGAGCCTTCTCTCCAGCACAGCCCGACCTGTGTGAGGACTGGCCCCTTTTCACCTCTCAGTTCTGCTCAGGCATCAGCCCCAGAGACTCTGCAGCCTCCTGTCTGCGTCCGCTGCCCCTCTTCTGGGCGCCTGTCACGTCTGGGGACTTGGGGCCCTGCCCTCATCATCGTGCTGTGCCCGTCTGTCTGTCTAGGACAGCCACGTCCGAGGCTGAGGTCTTTGAGGGCCTTGTCTGGCTGTGAGCTCATGTCTGGTCTGCCTGCCAGCCCAAGTGCAGACAGATGAGCCCCGGCAGCAGCAGAGATGCCGCGGTTCTCCACAGTGGGGCCTCAGGGAATGAGGTGACCTCCATGGTCTTAGTCTGGGGTCCCCTGAAAGTCAAGCCTGGGGTGTGCAGCTGGCTGATGAGAGGATAGCGGAGAGGGAGAGACAGATCTAGTGTGAGTCGCCAGGCCCAGTTTCTCTCCAGACTCCAGAGCCAGAGAACTGCTTCTGAGGAGGGAAAAGTGGGGTGTCCCCCTCGCCCTCTATACCGTCTGGCCTAGGCTGTCAGTGTGGGCACACCGGACAAGGGGGGAGGCATGGCTGGCATCGTGGGTGGGACTCTGCAGGGTGCCCACCACTGGCTGCAGCCTTCAGTCTTATTCTGGGTGGTGGGCACTGCCATGTTGCCCAGAACTGAGGGCATCTCGGTGACACCTTGGCACTTTCAAACCAAGGAAGTGGAGAGATGGGGCATCGTCTCTTCTGCCCCCAGCCCCATTCCCACCTCGGGAACTGCTTCCTCCTAGGAGTGATTCCGCGGAGCCAGCCTGGTACTTCTGCCCTGCCTCCTCCCGCTCTGAATCAGGGCTGGCCGGCCACACCCAGACAGACCCCCTGGTGATTGTCAGTGTCCTTCCTGGGGGCAGCCTGGACATCTCAGACCCGTCACTGGTGACCAGGAGAAGCAGACCAAGAGACCAGCAGGGATGGACGCAGCTCAGAGGCCAGAGTGAGCAGCCCTGTGGGAGCCTCAGTTTCCTCACCCATGAAATGGGGACATAGTCACATGTCTCCCCCACCCAAGGTTTGCTGTGATAATGCAAGGGAGGTGTCACAGGTTGACTGTGCCTGTCATGACAACCCTCCCCTGCCTGCCCTCCAGAGTGCCCAGAGATCCCGTCTTTCTTCTGGGCCACGAGTGCTCGATGCCCCTCTGGGAACCAGCCTGTGCTCCTGTCTGCAAGGCAGAGGGGGCTGGAACCAGGGCTGGTGTCTGGAGAGGAACCTGGGCATGGACTGGACGGCTCACCTGGCAGGGCACACACCCGGGCACCATAGAGACGGCTCACCCAGCAAGGCACACACCGTGTCTGGTGTCTGTCCTTCCTCTTTCTTGTCTTCTCTTCCCTTTAAACAATGAACAGCAAGAATAACAAATGGGACCCAAGAGACAGCTCAGTGGTGCCGCTGTATATAAAACTCTGACCTCATTTCCCAGCACTGCATCTTCGAAATACTAATGATGATGATGACAGGATGGCCTGTAAAGAAATGAAAGCACCACTGCTCCCACCACCAGAGACCAAAGAAAGGGCACACAGTCGTGTGCTCACACCTCTTCTCAGGCGCAGAATCACAACCAAGGCTGAGTCCAGACGCAAGGAGATCTGGGCTTGGCTGGAGTCGTACACACGAGCTTTCTGATGATGCCTTTGCCAGCAGGGACTTCATGAATGATTGATTGAATCATTCAATAATTAATTAAAGCCACCACAAAGAACTTGGCAGAGATAGGACTGTGAATAATTCCTTGTGTCTTCATTTGGCCTGTGTATATAAGAGAGAGAGGTGACAGCTTAAAGGAGACCTACTGCAAGTTAGCTTCTCAGTGTGCTGCCTGAGATGTTGACTTGCCCTGCGGCCTGTTGGCTCCCTCACAGCACTGCAGCTGTCAGGGGAAGAAAGAAACGCAAAGGGCCTGAGGACAAGCTCCCCCACTCCATCCGGACGGGCGGTGTGGCCACCAGTCCACAGAGATGGCCCTGCGAGACTCCCGGTCTCCCACGAAAGAAGCTTCAGCAAGAGAAACAGACTTATGGCTCATCATGTGTGGGGAGAGCTTTGCACTCCAACGTGAAGCAGGAACGGAAAAGCTATAAGCACAGCAACGGAGTCCTCCCCGCGGCTACGACGTCAGGGACAGCATCTGGGTGGTGGGGACAGACAAGAACACCTCTCAGGGCGCTGGGGTGGCCAGAGCCAGGACGGTGGATTTTGAGGACAACCTGGCTCCCATCTGTCCCCGTCTTTAAACTACTCCTGTGCTGGTCCATATGTGCTTGCCTGTCCTTTGAATCCAGTCACACTGCAGACTGGATCTGAGAAAGGAACACGCAATATGGGGGTAGCTTGATAAGGACGGTGGGCTTGATTTGATCTGAATTGCTCAGCTGTGATGTGTGGTGGTACAAGGGATCGAACCTGGAACTTCAGGTTCTCAGGCTTCAGTCTCTTGTGGGGGCTGGGTGGGGGCACACTTGTAAAGTACACGCTACAAGGCTCAAGGACCCAGGTTTAGTCCCTGGTCCCACCTGCAGGGGAGAGTTTCAAGAGTGGTGAAGCAAGGCTACAGGTGCCCTGTCCCCCGCTCCGTTCCCTGTTACTTTCTGTCTCTATGCAAAAATTTAAATTAGTGAAAAAGAAAGCCTTTAAGATGTTCACCACATCTGAGCCCCTGGGGGCTCCTACCCCACCCCTGACTTGTCCACGCTGCCCTGCTCCAGAAGTCAGACTCCCCCTCCACCATACTCGATCCCCCCTTTTCCCTCCCCCCAGCCGCTGGCCTCGTCCCCACCAGGAGCTGAGTGGATGGGGTTGTGGCACTGTCCTGGCCTTGGGGAGCTCTGTGCTGGCCTCGTCCCCGCCAGGAGTTGAGTGGATGGGGTGGTGGCACTGTCCTGGCCTTGGGGAGCTCTGTGCTGGCCTCGTCCCCGCCAGGAGCCCAGTGGATGGGGTTGTGGCACTGTCCTGGCCTTGGGGAGCTCTGTGCTGGCCTCGTCCCCGCCAGGAGCCCAGTGGATGGGGTTGTGGCACTGTCCTGGCCTTGGGAAGCTCTGTGCTGGCCTCGTCCCCGCCAGGAGTCGAGTGGATGGGGTTGTGGCACTGTCCTGGCCTTGGGAAGCTCTGTGCTGGCCTCGTCCCCGCCAGGAGTCGAGTGGATGGGGTTGTGGCACTGTCCTGGCCTTGGGGAGCTCTGTGCTGGCCTCGTCCCCGCCAGGAGCCCAGTGGATGGGGTTGTGGCACTGTCCTGGCCTTGGGAAGCTCTGTGCTGGCCTCGTCCCCGCCAGGAGCCGAGTGGATGGGGTTGTGGCACTGTCCTGGCCTTGGGGAGCTCTGTGCTGGCCTCGTCCCCGCCAGGAGCCCAGTGGATGGGGTTGTGGCACTGTCCTGGCCTTGGGGAGCTCTGTGCTGGCCTCGTCCCCGCCAGGAGCCCAGTGGATGGGGTTGTGGCACTGTCCTGGCCTTGGGGAGCTCTGTGCTGGCCTCGTCCCCGCCAGGAGCCGAGTGGATGGGGTTGTGGCACTGTCCTGGCCTTGGGGAGCTCTGTGCTGGCCTCGTCCCCGCCAGGAGCCCAGTGGATGGGGTTGTGGCACTGTCCTGGCCTTGGGGAGCTCTGTGCTGGCCTCGTCCCCGCCAGGAGCCGAGTGGATGGGGTTGTGGCACTGTCCTGGCCTTGGGGAGCTCTGTGCTGGCCTCGTCCCCGCCAGGAGCCGAGTGGATGGGGTTGTGGCACTGTCCTGGCCTTGGGGAGCTCTGTGCTGGCCTCGTCCCCGCCAGGAGCCGAGTGGATGGGGTTGTGGCACTGTCCTGGCCTTGGGGAGCTCTGTGCTGGCCTCGTCCCCGCCAGGAGCCGAGTGGATGGGGTTGTGGCACTGTCCTGGCCTTGGGGAGCTCTGTGCTGGCCTCGTCCCCGCCAGGAGCCGAGTGGATGGGGTTGTGGCACTGTCCTGGCCTTGGGGAGCTCTGTGCTGGCCTCGTCCCCGCCAGGAGCCCAGTGGATGGGGTTGTGGCACTGTCCTGGCCTTGGGGAGCTCTGTGCTGGCCTCGTCCCCGCCAGGAGCCCAGTGGATGGGGTTGTGGCACTGTCCTGGCCTTGGGGAGCTCTGTGCTGGCCTCGTCCCCGCCAGGAGCCGAGTGGATGGGGTTGTGGCACTGTCCTGGCCTTGGGGAGCTCTGTGCTGGCCTCGTCCCCGCCAGGAGCTGAGTGGATGGGGTTGTGGCACTGTCCTGGCCTTGGGGAGCTCTGTGCTGGCCTCGTCCCCGCCAGGAGCCCAGTGGATGGGGTTGTGGCACTGTCCTGGCCTTGGGGAGCTCTGTGCTGGCCTCGTCCCCGCCAGGAGCCGAGTGGATGGGGTTGTGGCACTGTCCTGGCCTTGGGGAGCTCTGTGTTCACACTCTGCTTTCTCTCCCTCTGAAGCCCAGGGAGGGTCTGCAGCCTGGTGTCCAGCAAGTTGCTCTGTCACACCAGCTTCCTCTCCTTCCCTCCCCCCCCCTCTCTGTAATATGTCTTTGTTTTATTTATTTTGGCTAGAGCTGTAAACTGAGAAGGGAGGGGAAGACAGAGACCTGCTTCACTGCTTATGAAGGTTCTTCCTTCCTGCAGATGGAACCAGGGGCTTGAACCCAGGTCCTTGCACACGGTGACTTGTGTCCTCTGCAGGGTGTGCTGACACCTGGTCGGTCTCACCAGCGTTGGCAACAAGGAAAAACACATATTGCAGCCTGGAGGGCAGTGAGGGCAGGGCCTGCCTAAATCCACCGCACTACCGTCATCTCTGGGAGTACTGGGGTAGGTAGAATATGCAACTGGAAACTTCTGTCTTGTCTATTTTTTGAAAAACAGAAGGTAGACCTCAGAATAACCACCGGTGGTACCATGGCGGTGGGGGGTGGGGTGTTTTGGGCCCTCGGGGCCTTTGGCTTCCTGAGCGATGCCAGACGTCTATGCACGTCCTGCTCAGGCCTGGCCCGCAGCCGCAGTGAGACTCGTGTGGCCGTTGGGAATGGTGTGGTGGGCTCTGAGAGCCTTTCTGCTTGTCCCTCTCACAGAAGCAGCTGGGGTGTGTGCCTCTGCAGACAGAGCACGAAAGAGCTGTTGATTCTGTCCAGCCCAACGTCCCCACATCAGGTGCACGGTTTCTTGGGAGTCAGGACAGACAACGCTGTCCTTCAGGGCTGCGGTTTGACTGTGACCATAAAGAAAGGACCTGTGCCTGGCTTGGGGCCCTTCCCCTCGTCTGCCAAGGGCTCAGCCGTCATCTCCCAAACCCGGGCCCTCCCCTGTGCCGGACCATTGCCCCTGACAGGTCCAGATCTCAAAGTCCTGCCCTGACCCCACCTGCTTCTCCTTCCCACACTGTTAACTCATTGTACCCAGCATCCGCCAACTTATTCTTTTTAAAAATGAAAAATTTAAAAAATAGTCCATTTATTGAGGATATAGACAGAGAGAATCCAAGAGGGAAGGAGGGAGTAGAAAGGGGGAGAGAGAGGCCTGAGTACTGTTCTGCCACTCGTGAAGCCTTGAACCTGGGTCCTTGCGCACTCTGTGACTCTGTGTGCCCAGTGACTGCCCAGCCACCACCCCCATTAAATGGTTGTCACAAAGGCTTAAAGGCACAGTCCTGGGGCCTTAGGACAGAGCCGCCTGGATCACAGTCCCCACACTGCTCGCTGTGACTGCTGGGGTGAGTCTGGGTGAATTCGCAGGGTAGCTGAGCAGAACACACACCTACAGTTCTTCAGAGACTGGATCCGGGAGACACACAGCCGGGTGTCAGAGGCGGCCCTTCTGTGCAGGCCCCTCGTTCTGAGAAGGGCCCTCGCCTCTGTCCGCCTGGAGCCCCGTCAGCCCCGCCAGCCTGTGCCCACCTGGTCACTCCCCTACTCCAGAGAGGCCCTGTCTGCTCACCCTCTCTCTCCACCGCCCCCACCCTGTCAGCTGTCTCTCGCTGCTCACTGCCTTCCACCTACTTCTCTCACGTGGGGCAAAGGAGCTATTTCTGTGTCTCTGCCGCCCCCGAGGACGCCCCATGAGGCTGGGAGTCCCACGTCGTTCACTCTGTCAGAGGCTCGGGGAGTCCTGCACACGGCACCTGAGTGGCAAAGGCCACAGCTCCCTCTGGGGTCGGGGAGTCGGGACCCCACAGGGGCAGCGACACATGGGGTGGCGCCTCTCATCCTCGGGCCCTGCCTACTAGGCTCCCGGTCCCCACTCAGCACTGAGCACCTTTTGGGAGTCCTCATGCTAGGTGCTTCCTAGCCCTCATCTCGCTGTGTCCCCCCCCAACAACCCTGCAGGAACCCCCCCTGCATTGTATGACCCAGAAGCTAAGGTTCCCACGGGGGTCAGGGCTTGATCTGTCCCAGGTCCCCAGGGACTGGCCGGGGGGACCAGGACCAGGACTCAGCTGTCTGTCCTACTGTGCTATGCTCATGAAAGAGCTGAAATGACAACTCCGTCTCTGAGCCATTTAAATTTTTCATTAACTTTTTATTGATTTATTTTCCCAGGTCCCTGCTCAGCTCTGACTAATGGTGGGGCTGCGAGTTGAACCTGGGAGCTCAGAGCCTCAGGCATTGAAGTCCTTTGCAGAACCACTGTGCTCTCTCCCCAGCCCAACCTAACCATCTTGCTGGAGGAAAGTCATGACATATTTTTTCTGTTTTTCTTTATTTTTAAAAAATAATTTTCTTAAATTTTTATTTATTATTGGATAGAGACAGAGAGAAATTGACAGGGGAGGGGAGATAGAGAGAGAGGCAGAGAGACACCCTGTTTCCCCACTTGTGAAACTTCCCTCCTGTAGGTGGGGAACAGAGAGGCTTGAACCTATGCCCTTGCACACTGTAATGTGTATGCTTAACCAGGTGCACCACTGCCTGGCCCCCTTTTTTCTGTTTTTCTTTTTTAAAAAATATATTTATTTATTCCCTTTTGTTGCCCTTGTTTATTGTTGTGGTTATTACTGTTGTTGTTGTTGTTTTTTTTTTTTTTTTTGGATAGAACAGAGAGAAATGGAGAGAGGAGGGGAAGACAGAGGGGGAGAGAAAGACAGACACCTGCAGACCTGCTTCACCACTTGTGAACTGACTCCCAGGCAGGTGGGAAGCCGGGGGCTCGAACCAGGATCCTTATGCCGGTCCTCGCACTTTGCGCCACCTGCACTTAACCTGTTGCGCTACCGCCCGACTCCCTTTTTCTATTTTTTATGCCAAAAGTGTCATGACTTTTCCAACAGTCATAACATTCTCGTATGATCCTTCTGGTCACCTCTCTCGTTTCTGACTGTTTTCATCTTAGCTCTCTTGTGGGCTCCCCCCACCCCCAGTGAGTGTAGCCACCACCTCCCTGGTGAGACCCTGCGACAGCGTGGGTGTGTGGTGGTGTGGTGTCCAGGCACTGTGAGGATCTGGTGCTGAGTAGAGACTGAGACTCCAAGAGCAGAGGAAGAAAGGCGAGGGGCCTGGACTTGGAGTTAGAATCTCGTGGTTTCCAATCCAGGCTCTGCCAGGAGCCAGCCAGCCCTGTGGTCCTGAACTCATGACATAGCCTCTCTGAGCCTCAGTTTCCCAATTTTATTCTGTGAAACCTTTTTAAAGATTTGACGTAATGATTTCCACATGAGAGAGTGAGGGAGCAAGGGAGGAAGGGCAGAGAAGCTGAGGGCTAGACCGCTACTCTGTGCTGGCACCTTATGGAAGTAGGGACTGAACCAGGGCCTCAGCAAGTGGCTAGCTGGCGCTCTCACAGGCTGAGCTGTCCCCCACCCCCACCCTGCAAGGTCACTGGGCACCTCACTGGCCCGTCAGGGCTCGGGTGTGTGGATTCCTGTGCCCTTGGGTCCAGGGGCTGCATGAGCCCTCTCGCCAGAGACGTCCACGTCCTTAGCTTGTGCTGTGAGGCCCCAGACCGGGCCTGGACACCTCTAGGTACTCAAAGCGCTTCAGGGTGGCAGCCTGGGAGGAGACAGCTCCAGGGCACAGCAGGTGAGGCCCGTGGGGAGGGAGACGTGCTGGAATGGAATCCCCCAGTGCCTGAGGGGAGGGCTGCAGGTGGAGGTGACTGGCATCGTGCCCTGACTCAGCCACAGCGGGCCTTCGTGGGAACTCCCTGGAGTTCCAGGCTTGAGGTTCTGGGGGGGTGGGGCCGTCCTGTCCCCAGCCAGCAGGCGGGGAGCAGCCTGCTACAGGGATGGGGCCCTGGGGCCAGGGAGTGCTCTGTGGCCTCCTACGGCTGACAGTGTTTTTCCCGGAGCATGATTCCTTTTTCTGCTTCTTGCATAGCTCCTGGGATGGCGGTCTCACCCCATCCACTAGTGGCCAGCCCTGGCTTCTGGGACTTCCTGGATATGAGAAAAGTTTCCCTCTATCACCTCATTAAATCAGACTCAGTTCTGTCCTGGGATATGACTAGCATTTTGTTCTATTTTATTATTGCCTTATGATTTGGGGTGGGGCGGTGCTGGAGTTGGAACCCAGAGCCTCATGCGTGCAAGGCCTGCACTCTGCTGCTGAGCCACCTCCTTGGCCATTTATTTTTCTTTATGTATTTATCGCTGTCACCCCAGTGCTTAAGTACTCTGGCACAGCACCAAACTTCCTCCAGTGCAGCAGAGGCCGGGCTGGAGCCTGGGTTGTAAGCTCGAGGCAGCAGGTGTGCTCAGTGGGTTAGCTATGTTGCTATTTTTGCCCGCCCCATTATTTCCTAACTGCGAGGAAGTGAAGGGAGGTGTGGGTGGGCCTGTCTTCAGTCCGCCCCCTGCTTCACCAGCGGCACTGTGACTGGGGTCTGGGACCCCCAGCCTCTGCTCCATCGTCTGTGCTGTGGACATAAGCAGGTGTGGTCACCTTCTGCGGTGGCAGCTGGAATGAAGGCCGAGTCCTCCCCACCTAAGGTCCCAGGTGCCCCGGGTCCCGGCCTGGGGGGCTCCTTGAGCACAGCACCCCGGTCTCCAGAGCCTCCAGGGTGCGTGAGCACATGTGTGCGGTGCAGACACACAGTCTCGACTCGCGGCTCTCGCCCCCCTGCGCACAAGGACGCCTGGCGTTTCCCCCCACCCCTCCGAGCCCCTTCTCCTCAGCCTCGTCAACATGGCCTTGGGCTTGGAAGCGAATTCCATTCTAGAAAATGACCGCTGGCAGCCTGCACGGCCTCTTTGCTTTGAAATAAGGATGCAGAACTCTGACTCAGAGCGTATTAGCGTCTGACTCCAGGGGCATCCTCCCGTGGGCAGCCTGGGTGCTCAGATGCCGCACTGTGGGGGACAGGGGCCCAACTTCTTGGGCAGCACAGAGAGGCCTGTGCTTCCTCTGGCCTGGCGCAACATGCAGCTCGGGCCTGGGGACTGGCCGCAATGGCCACCAGCGACGGGCCCTTCTCTTCCTGCTGACAGCCTCAGAATCCTGTCTCTTGACATGACTGCTCCCTGTCAGTCAGGATGGCTTTGGAGAGAATGTTCACAGGGCAGGCAGGCTGGAGCCTGGGGCTAAAACCCAGCTTCCTGCAAGGAGCCTTTGTCACATGGTTATCTGGACCAAGGTCACTGCCAGGCCAGCCTGAGGGCAGCTGCTACATTCATTGCCAGAGCTGAGGGAGGCTGCCACCCATGATGAGAACAGAAAGGCTTCTGACAGGTGGGCTCACCCCCTCCCACCTCACGCGGTATGTCCTCTCTCTCTTGTCTTTGAGTTTGATCAAGACTTTAAAGATGGGGGCCAGGGGAGAGACGTCACCTCCCCGCTGGGAAAGTGGCCTTTGATGATGTGTGGTCTCTCTGTTAAAAAAATTATTTGTTTTATTTTATTTATTATTGGATAGAGACAAAGAGAAATTGAGAGAGGCGGGGGAGGTAGAGAGGGAGAGAGAGACGCCTGCAGCCCTGCTTCACCACTCGTGAAGCTATCCCCCTGCAGGTGGCGACCAGGGGCTTGAACCCGGGGCCTTGCAACCAGGCGCGCCACTGTCTGGCCCCTCTCTGTCTTTCTATCTGAAGAACCCTAACAAGCAAGCAAACAAAGGAATTAGAAAAGCCTTGACAGGACACAGGTGGTCTTCTGCAGGGAGTGAAGTGCTTTCTGAAGACCGTCCTGTAACACAGGAAGTACGTCGGCCTGGGTGCCGAGAAGGCAGGTTCTTGTTCCAGCTCTTTCTGGGGCCTTAAGCCAAAGGTGCCCCTGCGTTTCCTCGTCTGCTCCTGGACCCAGTGAGCCCTGCAGGCCTCCCAAATGCCATGGGGTGAACGTCTCCCCCAGAGCTGTCCTGGGTCTTTGACGTCCCGAGTCAGTATAGCAATCGAATAGCCATGGCAGCCCCTGGCCCGGGGGGACTCTATGGAGGCTAGTACATGCCAGGGGAGCAGGGGGCCTGCTCCTTCATAATTCTGTGTGACGCTGAGATATTAAGGGCTCACCGTGCAGGATAGGGGAGAGGCGGGCAGGGAGGCCCGGGATACACGTTTCTCTGTTGACTCAGCCCTGACTCTCCAGAAAACTCCTACATATTTCCTCCTACTCAGGCCAGATATCACCTCCTCTAAGAAGCCTTCCAGGATTATTTCTTATCCACTTGCCTTGACACCCCCAATAAGGCCTCCATTCTCCTTGCTTCCTTCCAGTGTGTCCAGGTTGACATGTCAGCTGTCACTTGTCACTCACTCCCTGTACTGTCAGCCTCATAGGAAGGGGCTGTATCATTCCTTCTTTCTGGAAGCTGAAGCCTGACAGAAGGTCTGGGATCTAATGGGGCTTTGGTGCAGTGGCTGAATGAAGAAATAAACAGCCAAACGACGGATTCAAATGCACAGTGACCCCTGTGATCTCTCACTCAAAGACCTACCTGTCTCTCTCACTTGATGCAGAGACAGACCTCTTCTAGTTCTGACATTCTAAAATATGGTTTTGTCACCCCCAATCCTGGGCTCCTCTCTTCCTCTGTCTATCTCTACACACAGACACACACAGACACACACAGACACACACACACACACACACACACACACACACACACACACACACAGACACACACACACATACACGGCCTGGTAACTGACTGGGACTCTGGCCTTTATCAGGTGACAGTGCCAATGGACTTGGACAGCCATGGCTCTGCCTACCTTTTCTCTCCTTCCTCTTCCTTAGCTCTGTGTCCCCTCCGCCACCTCCAGGCCTTGGAACAGGCTGGGCATGAATGGAGGGAGCAATGACAAACCAAGCAGAAAAATAAGAGAGACTTCCTGGAGGAGGCAGCAATGATGGCTGGCCTTGAGGAATTCATGCAGGGGTGTGGCATGTGCAGGTGCTTTATTGACATCAGACTCTCCGAGCTGGGGAAGAACCTAGCAGATGTGCCCTGGAAAGGTGGGGTCTAAGGAGGGGAGTCCCAGGGCAAGGTTTATTTTATGTCTAAACTGTTGACATTTTGCTGACCTGGGGTCTGACAGGTGGTGCCTGCGCTCTGAGCCTGGCCCGTTCTGCAGAGAGCCGGCCTATTTGAGCAGAAAGCTGCCAATGCCACCGGCTCTGGGGGCAGTGGACGGCCGCCAAGGCCAGCGGCTGCTGTGCTGCCACCTGCCTTCTGGACCGAGGGTTCTGTTCCAGTGTGATGTCATAGCCGGGCTCCTAGCCTCCAGGCTGCAGCTCTGACTCCCTGACCGCTTGCTCGCTCTGTCCGCTTATCATCTGTCAAGAGAGGCTTTCTGTTCCCTCTCCCACCCTCTCCCTCCCTCTCCCTCCCTCCTTCTCCCTTCCTCCCTCTCCTTCCCTCTCTCTCCCTCCCTCCCTCCCTTCCTCTCCCCTTCCTCTGCCTTCCCCTCCTTCCCTCTCCTTCCCTCTCTCTCCCTCCCTCCCTCCCTTCCTCTCCCCTTCCTCTGCCTTCCCCTCCTTCCCTCTCCTTCCCTCTCTCTCCCTCCCTCCCTCCCTTCCTCTCCCCTTCCTCTGCCTTCCCCTCCTTCCCTCTCCTTCCCTCTCTCTCCCTCCCTCCCTCCCTTCCTCTCCCCTTCCTCTGCCTTCCCCTCCTTCCCTCTCCTTCCCTCCTCCTTCCTCCCTCTCTTCCTCCCTCCATCTCCCTCTTCCTCTTGCTCTCTCTCAGCTTCTCTCAAGCTCTGTCCAGAAAAAAAGTAAATGAAGCTTCACCAAACTTGAAAAAAAAATTATAATGATCTGACTGAGAGAATAAGAATCCAGGAATAGGGGCCAGGCGGTAGCTCAGCGGGTTAAGCGCACTTGGTGTGAAGCGCAAGGACCGGCTTAAGGATCCCTGTTCGAGCCCCCGGCTCCCCACCTGCAGGGGAGTTGCTTCAAAGGCGGTGAAGCAGGTCTGCAGGTATCTTTCTGTCCCCCTCTCTGTCTTCCCCTCCTCTCTCCATTTCTTACTGTCCTATCCAACAACAACAACAACAATAACTACAACAACAACAAAAGAAAAACACCAAGGGCAACAAAAGGAAAAATAAATTAAAAAATTTTTAAAGAAATACATTTTATATGAATCTAATAAAGGACAAAGCTGACATTCTAAGTTATAAGAGGAAACATAGATTATTCAATGACTTCCAACTTTATAAAAATATCCCCATATAAGGTCCTTATAAATACTGAAATGTAAAAATAATTGATATTTATGATTTAGACACCATGAAGAGTGAGAAAGTATAAATACAACCTTGTTTGAGGAAGAACTTTCTACACACAAAACCAGACATGAACACATGAGAGGAAAGATTAATAGATTGGACTGTAGATAAATTAAAAGCCTGACATCAAAAATACCATAAATGAAAGGAAGAGTTGGCCCTCACAGAGAAAAATGTGGCCTACAGTATGTTTCTAGAGCAAGGATTAATTTTCTTCGCATGCTACAGACTGATGAGCAAAATCACATGGTGGGCAGAATCGGCCACAGGACAGAACATCTGGCCTGCTGATCCTTCCAGCTTTGCATTTCAACAGTCCACAAACACGCAGGTGCCATGGTCAGCAGTGAGGCATTCATGTCATTACAGCTCAAAGGCGTGTGAGGAGGCCAGACTGGGACTCCCGAATTCGGGGCTGATGTGTCTGGGGAGCAGGCCTCCTGTGCTCGGCTTCTCGTGGTGCTGGTTCCACCTTCTGGGTGACTGTGCAGGCACATTCACCCAGACGGCCTGCTGCTGGCTGCTGCTCAGCCCACTTCCCTGGCGGTGGCCTTGGCGGACCGGAAGGCGGGGGAGGCTTTTCCTTCAGCCCGAGCAGGAGGTAGGTAGGTGGGCCTCCTAGTCTCCACCTGCGAAGCTTCCTCCCAGAAGTTGGAGTGCCACGTGTGGGTGCTCCCTGGAGAACCCGCAGCCTTGGCCTGGCACAGTCATCCTGCCGGAGTGTGGGCACCGGTCTCGGCGACTCACCGCACTCTGGGTCCCAGCAGCTTCTCTCCTGGCGCCGCCCAAGGCCTGGGCTGGCAGCCGCTCCCTGCAGGTATCAGTCTAGGATTCCCTCTCTTCTGTTTGCTTTCCACCCGACACGCTTGCTCTGCCAGCTCCCTCTATTCAGTCCCCTGTGACTTCTCTTCCGTTCTCTCACCTAACTCTGACGGAGACAGCTTCTGTCCTCAAAGCTCTGCTTCTAGGCCTGAGAGATCTCACAGCCCTGGTGCAAAGACTTTCGTGCCTGGGGCAAGCAGAAGCTAGAACTGACGGAGTGAGGCTACTTCAAAGAACAGGTCTCATGTCATTTTAAGCGTTCACAGTTTGTGACATTATGATACAAAACAAGCTGAAAGCCCACCGGCGTGAGCATCGTGAGTGTGGTGGGCTGGTCTGGGTTCCTCCCAAAGGCGTCTTGCACCAACACTTTAAGTGGAGCAGGTGAACTTGTTTGGGATCTAGAGCACTGTGAATGCCACCAGCTAAGTTAGGGTGATGTCATGTTGAGCAGGGTAGACCTTAGTCCAAGATGCCCAGTGTCCTTCCAAGTGTCACATCAAAACGTTGTGCCCCCTTCACTTGTCATCAAAATGGCTGTGAATATTCTAGGACTAAGGAGATGGAAACAGACACACACACACAGACACACACACACAGACACACACACACACACAGGCACACACACACACACACAGAGACACACTCACACACATACACATAGACACACACACAGAGACACAGGCACACACACACAGACACACACACACACACACACACATACACACACAGACACACACACACAGACACACAGACACACACACACACAGGCCAGAAGATCACAGAAATTTGGGTAACAGAATAGCCCTTGTCTGGGAGACAGTCTTTGGGGTCAAGAGAGAGCCTCACAGCTAATCCAGACTGACTAGGGCCCCAACCCCTGGCCGGATGGGGCTGGTTGGTGGAGGTTTTACAACGGAACCCTCCTTAGCCGAAAGTGACCATGCTCCTCTGGCGGCATGAAGTGACAAGCCCAGCTTCACCCGACTGGCCCTTTATGAACTTGTGGCATAAACTCTGCTTTCCTCACCGTGCCCACCACCCTCCTCCCAAGAATCACCACGCCAGGAAAATGCCCCAACCAGTGGAGACTTTGACCGCACCCTAGTTCCTTTGGGAACAAAGCACAGCCCCTCCCCTCTCTGATAGCCTGTCCGCAGTCTGCAGATGAGACTCCCGTCCTCAGCTGTTCCTGTGATTTGGAGGCTGACACCAGAAATGGAAAAGAGGTTCAGAGACATCTGGGAAGGGAGGCAGGACAGCAGCACACTTGTACGGGAGCATGGCAGAATAAACAACAGTACTTATGCACTGGGGGTGGGCGGCCTCTCAGACGGCTTGTCATCTTTGATGCACTAGCTGTGCTCCTCAGTAGCTGCAATGGGAGTGCCTCTGTTTGGATAAGAAAATGAAGCCTTTGAAAAAATGGTTCTGCCGTTCTAGAATCTCCTGATTCTTGCAAGACACTTGTAAGGGGAGCAAAGCAGAAATTGTCCACTTATGGTTCTTTAGGGAAACAGACTCACAGTGGGGCTGGGGTAGGCTCAGGGGAAGTGACCCCCCTTGAAAGCTGTGCTCAGAAGCTGAGAGACACGAGTGCCCCAAGTCTTCCGACTTTCATAGGGAGGTTTCAGGCGCTGCAGCAGGCTCTGAGGGGACTGACTTCAGTCCCCAGGTGCACACAGATGTGCTCACCTGTGTTTTATGGCCTCAGCCAGGTGGATGGACCTCGGAAGGGCAGGTGCAGAAGCTGACATCTTGCCTTCAGCTCCCTCTTCCAGGCTCCCTGCTGGGTGCAGGGGGGAGGCGCTGCTTGCTGATGTAGTTCCAGTACCGTCCAGGAGTCTCTCCCTAGGTGACCCCTAATGGCAAGGTACTAACTGGGCTTGCTGTGTCAGCCCTTCAAGGGCCCAGGTCCAGCCCTTGGTGTCTCCACATGTCAGAGCTGAGCAGTGCTCTGGCTTCTCTCACACAGGCGAACAAGCTGGTAAATCTCTTAGACAGAAGGAATGAAAAACAGATCTGGCCCTGGAGTGCTGAGTTCCCACCAGGGCCAGGGTCTTGTGTCGCTAAACAAGTGAAACTAGAAAGATAAAGATAAATGAGGTGGGGAGATGCTTCTGCCTCCCCTTGGACCCAGCTTCCACCCAGGACACCGAGGCACAGACCGGAAGGAGACAAGGGATCAGAGCTGCCCTGGGCAGAAGCCAAATAAAGCTCCCAGCTATTTTTAGCTGCCTGTGTCTCCATTGTGAACTCCACAGAACCTTTGGCAACTTTCCGAGGAGAAGATCTTGGTCTTTAGAAATTTACTTTTAATTTGTATGATAACATGTGCAAACATTCAGAAGCAGAGAGAACAGAGAGCTGGCACGCGCCAGGTGCTCAGACTTCACGACTGCCTCCCGCCCCGTATCTTCCCCTGGAATCCTCTGGCACAGACCTCAGGCTTTGAGTTGATCCACAGGGAAGCCTGTGCTAGCCGCTCAGATGAGACTGGACTTATTTACTTATTTATCATTGGATAGAGACAGAAATTCAGGGAGGAGGGGAGATAGAGGGGGAAAGAGACAGAGAAACACCTGCAGCCTGTTTCACCACTCATGAAGCTTTCCCCCTGCAGGTGGGGACCAGGAGCTTGAACCTGGGTCCTTGTTCCTGGAAAAATGTGTGCTCTACTGAATGAGCTATCTCCTGGTCACTCAAATATCCCTTTGCTATGAGCACTCCAGTCTGACTGAGTCAGTGGCCTCACTTTAACTTGACTTCATCTGTAAAGACTATCCCCAAATAAGGTCCCATTCTGAGTTCTTGGGCCTTGGCATTTTAACTTGTGAACTTGGGAGATGAACTCCAGGTTCACCCAACACGAAATGTGAAGTCAGCACAGGGCCAAGTCCCAGGGTTGTCGAGGACCAGAGACTGGCTGGCCTCAGCTCGTGTAACAGGAGTGAAGAGTTGTGTCCAGGTGCCTTCACCAGGCAGGGGATGATCAGAGTGGCAGGTGGGAGCCATGGCAGGATCTGAGCAGGGGGTTCATGCACAGCTGTTCTGTGTGAAGCTCTGGAGAAAAACAGCAGCTTGTGGCCAGCTGAAGGCCTCCCCAGGACAGCCTCCCACCACACCTTGCCCGGAGCACGGACTGAGGGCAGAGGCTGCAAGGGATAATGCCACAAATGGGCCTGCTGCGGTGAGCACAAAGCCTTTGCAGAGCAACCCCTGCGATGGCTGCTGATCAGCCCAGGGATTAGAAAGAGGCGGCAGGCTGTGGATTGAGCCAGCACCTGCACCGTGAATCATGGCCTCTGGAGCCCCGAGCTTGCTCACCTCCTGAGCATTCCTGAGCCCATCAGCACTGAGCCCACCCTCCACACTCCCACCCCACCCCCAGATCAGCTCAGACTGAGCCCACCCTCCACACTCCCACCCCAGCCCCCAGATCAGCTCAGACTGAGCCCACCCTTCCCACTCCCACCCCACCCCCAGGTCAGCTCAGACTGAGCCCACCCTCCACACTCCCACCCCACCCCCAGATCAGCTCAGACTGAGCCCACCCTCCACACTCCCACCCCACCCCCAGATCAGCTCAGCACTGAGCCCACCCTCCACACTCCCACCCCACCCCCAGATCAGCTCAGCACTGAGCCCACCCTCCACACTTCCACCCCACCCCCAGATCAGCTCAGCACTGAGCCCACCCTCCACACTCCCACCCCAGCCCCAGATCAGCTCAGACTGAGCCCACCCTCCACACTCCCACCCCAGCACCCATATCAGCTCAGCACTGAGCCCACCCTCCACACTCCCACCCCAGCACCCAGATCAGCTCAGACTGAGCCCACCCTCCACACTCCCACCCCACCCCCAGATCAGCTCAGCACTGAGCCCACCCTCCACACTCCCACCCCAGCACCCAGATCAGCTCAGACTGAGCCCACCCTCCACACTCCCACCCCACCCCCAGATCAGCTCAGACTGAGCCCACCCTCCACAATCCCACCCCACCCCCAGATCAGCTCAGCACTGAGCCCACCCTCCACACTCCCACCCCACCCCCAGGGGCACTGAGTGCTGCTGGCCACATCCAGCTGGCTGTCACTGGCTCTGCCACCTGGAGACGGAGCTGGAGGTGGCATTTGTGTCTCCTGCAGCCCTGCCAGCCCTGGACCTGGCCCAGGTAAGCCCGGCGGGCCTCCCTCCCAGGCCTGCACTGCAGGGCCTATCTTAACTTAATGAACTGACTGACTCTTCCAGGGCTAGAAGATATTTCGCTGTGATGAAATCCAATTAGTGTCATCACCACGGAGCCCTGAGCCCTCTCAGGCCCAGGCTGCCAAGGAGGGGATGCCTCTTCCTGTAACCAGACATGTCTTCCTGCCTGTCTCTCGCCCTTCTGGGAACAGGAACGGCCACCACCATTTTCAGCCTCCTTATCTCCCAAGGCGTATCTGTTCCCAACACTGGGCGCTCAGTGTTACTCTGTATAGTGTGTGTGTGTGTGTGTGTGTGTGCAAGTGGAATGTTCTTCCAGGCCCACAGGCATCTCTGCTTCCATGCAGCTAGCTCACTCATTCTCTCCTGGAGTCATGCACTCACCCCTTCCCTCTGAAGACTTCTTCGTTACTCACCTGTGAGCCTAGAGACACAGCCACTCACCACCAAGTCACCCACCCACCCCTCCACCCGCCCACCAGCCCACTGAGTCACCCACCCACCCCTCCACCCACCCACCAGCCCACCGAGTCACCCACCCACCCATCTGCCCTTCCATCCTCCCCTGTGGCCATTAACCACACCCAGAAACATCTCCCAGGGTGTGGGGTCCACATTGCTTGAGTGCCTTTGCCTGACTGGCAGACGATAATGCACAGGGCTCACTTATCCCCCTGAAGCTTTCAGTCTAGCAGGAAACACGTAAGTGCACACACTGCCCACCATGCTGAAGACCACAGCAAGCTCTCGCATTAGAAAGACCACAGGGAGGTGGCAGCCCAGATGTCTGTCTCGCAGTCACCATGGCGGCTCAGTTAGTCTGGAAGTAGAGGCACGACTCAGCTTCCCTCCTTCCCTGCTCCTTGAGTGATGTGAGACGCACCCTTCAGCCCCTCGGGAACTCCTTTCCCCTCCAGAGAACAAGAAGCCCGGAGGAAGGTGTGGTGGAGGACGGCGCTTGGTCTGGGGGAGGTGGAGTTGTTCTGCAGTGGGCAGAAGTGGCCCCGGGGCTGAGGCAGGGCAAGCACCGGGGAAGCTGTTTCTGAGCGCAGGGTCTGCGGTGGGCTTCCCATTGGAGTCCTGGTGCCTGCTGGACTCCCGGGCCTTCCAAGCAGTGGCTGCAATGCAAAGCCTCCTTCCAGCTCAGGGAAACAGCTCAGCAGTGGTGCACGGGACTTGCAGGCAAGAGGTCCCAGGTTCAAGCCCTGTCACCACCAATAGTCAGAGCTGAGTGGTGCTCTTGTAAAATAAGAAATTTAAAGAAATAATACAGAACAGGGTTTAGGAGTGGCAGGGAAGTGTTAGTGTAGGGCTTGGAAGCCTGAGGTTCCAAGTTCAAACCCTGGCATTGAATTTTGCCAGAGTGGTGCTTGGCTCTCATTCTCTCTCATCAAAAAACACATCTTTCAGAAAATTAATGATAGAAAAATTCCTCTTGGCCCAGGAGGCTGGTCCAACATACTGGGACCCCTCAGTCCCTTCTCCCAGGGCAGGGTGGGCGAGGGGCTGGACTGCCAGGGACGGATCTGCTTCCTGAGCTCACGCCACCCGGAGCCCAGATGGCGCCTGTGACCTGGCCAGTGCCCCACTCTGCCAGGGTCCCCTCTCCCTGGTTAGCCACAGACCAGGCTATTTATGGATGCAGGAGCCGCCTCTCTGGGCTGAGTGATGGGGTCGCCCCTGCAGCAGGCCTCCCCCACTGGTTCGCCCTGACAGCTGAGAGAAACACACCCATCACCAGTACCCGTCACCCGTCACCGTGAGCAGCTCGGAGACCTGTCGCTGCCCCCGTGGCCTCTTCACAGACTTCCTGATGGGACAGGTGATATCTGGCAAGTCTGGCTCTGCAGGGCCCCTGTCCTGGCTGGAGTCTGGATTGGTCTGACTTACACGTGAGAGAAACGAGCAGGAGTGAAGGCCGGAGAGACCCTCACCACAGACTGAGCACCAGACTTCATGCCCGAGGTTGGCGGGCCCTGGCTCGGTGCCCCCAACCACAGGCCACACTGCAGGGCTGTAGCTGTCCATCAAAGCCCAAACAAAGCAAATAAAAATACTTGTCATCATTTTGTGTGTGTGATTTTGTGAGAAAACGGAATTCCCCAAATTTAGACTAGTTTCTTGAAATAGAGAAAAAATCTGAGAAACTAGATAAGATGAGATTGCACCAGTGCACTGATTGTTCCAGCTCCATACCTGGCAGATACGAATGTTTATCTTGAAACTGCACACCCTGTAACCCCTGCTTCCTCAGCTCTATGTTAACCTGTCCACTTGGCTTCTGTGAACACTGCTGGCTTCCTCCCTGTTAGCCAAGAATGGATTGTTCTCCTGGAAACCCTTTATCCCAAAGATAAATTAGCAAGGACATGTAGACCACCCAATCATGCAGGACCCCCCCTTCACTTTTCCCTTTTAAAGGAGGGTGAATTTCCAGCCTGGTGATCTCAGAGCGAGGGGACCAGACTTGGTACTGGCCTGAGATCACTCAGTTGAAGTTTATCTTGTCTTATCTCTGTCATTTGGTGTTGTCTCTGTGTTAAGTCTGAGTACTGGCCTTATTTTCAGTCTTTCAAACTTAATAAATTCCTTTTATTCCACATATACGGGAGTCGTATCAGTTTGTGTGGGTCCGGATCAGAAGAGCTCTTACAATTTAATAACAGAGTACACAATCAGATGGGGGCAGGCAGCAGCACAGTGCTTGACTGCTCATGCTGTGAGCAAGGACCATGCTCCAGCCCCATTCCCCACCTGCGGGGGCACGGTGATGCCTCATGGGCAGGGAGCAGGGTTCTCTTTCGCTCTTCTCTAGCTCCTCCTTTCACGGCAGTTTCTCTCTGTCTTCTCAGATCAAATGAATTCAAGGGGGGTGTCCTGGAGGAGTGGCGGTAGTCCTGATGTGGCCAGATCATTCAGGCCACGGCACTGAACGGCCAGAGCCACGACCTTCTTTGCAGCTAGGGGCGTGCTGCGTCCTGTGCCAGGCCACTCTGGGGCCAGACCTCACCTGCGGGGTCCCCCAGGCAGGTGGCTTCGAGCTGGTCGCTGAGACCTCAGCCTGGGGTGTCACACAGGCTGCTGTTGAAGAGAAACACCCCACCCCTCTCCCCCAGCTGTAGCCATGGGCAGTGGGCTCTCTACACCGCCACCTCTGGCGGTGAGGGGAGAGCTTCCTGGTGTCTGACCCCACAGCTGGAGGCTGGAGTAGACTCTCAGTCAGCCTCTCCACTCTCCTAAGGGGTTGGCTCTGGCTCTCCGCGGGCTGGAGTGGACAAGGGCGGGCGGGGGAGCTATCAGACAGCTTGCGCTGCCCCCATCTCCAGCCTCCCGGCTATTCAAACTTCCCCCAGAACAAAGCCCCCAACTGTTCTCAACTACTCTTCTTGATTTCAAGAGCTCAGGCCAGCAGGAGCTGGGAGGGTGGGGTGGGGGGAGGATGGGAGCCCCTGCTGTTGAAGATTTGTTTGAGCATATTAACTGCTTCTTCGAAAGGGGGAAAAAGTTCCTGCAAGCATTGCAGAGCCGTGCCTTCCTCCCCCCAGGACCACGCCTTCCTTTGGGGGAAGGCTCATGCCTGGCACAACCCACCAGGGACACAGAACCTGACACTGTCCCCGGGCCTGCTGGGAGCAGGCATGGTAAAGGGACAGTCCCTGCAGGGCCTCCCTGGCCAGGTGCCCAAGTCTTGGCCTTCAGCAAGTTTTCGGCCGCTGGAAAGCAGCGGTGTTAGGGCTTTGCTCAGTGGAGCCGCCGGCCAGGGGAGGCGGCCAGCAGCCCTCCTTGCTTTGAAAGGAGCTGAGGTTCTCCAGGCAATGGGGCTGGGTACTTCTCCAGCAGAGAAGCAGGAGACCACGGCCAGGCCGATCCCCTCCCCCCCTGCACACTTCCTGTGCCTGCTTTCTCAGTGTAGAGGCTGGGGGGGGGCGAGCCCGTAGGACCTGAACCCAGGGCTGGGTCCTGGCAGGAAGACTGCCCCGAGGCTTTGTGTGTGTGTATGCGCGCGCGTGCATGTGTGTGCATGTCTGTATGCGTGTATGTGCAGTTCATACATGTGCATGTGTGCACATGCGCATATGTGTGTGTGTGTGTGTGTGTGTGTGTGTGTGTGTGCATGTGCACGGCTGTCCGGGACCAGTTCTAGCAGATCATGGGGGAGCTGAATCCAGTCAGAATCCAGGGGCCCTCACTTGTGGCTAATAAGAATGCAAACCCTAACTGAACATTTTTATTTAGTTCGTTTATTTTTTTTATTACCACCAAGCTTACTGCTGGGGTTCGGGGCTGGCACTACAAATCCATGGCTCCTGGTGGCCATTTCTTTTTTCTTTTCGTTCTTTCTTTTTTAATAGAACAGAGAGAGATTGAGAAGCAAGGGGGAGACAGAGAGGGAGAGAAAGATAACTGCCTCTAGATCTGCTTCACAGCTCGTGAGGTGTCCCCTGCATTTGGGGAGTGGGGGCTCAGACCCAGATCCTTGCACATGGTGGTGCGTGTGTTCAATCCGGTGTGCCAACACTGCACCCTGATGCATTAACATTTTTATCTTTATTTATTTACTGGATAGAGACAGCCAGAAATTGAGAGGGAAGGGGGTGATAGAGAGGGAGAGAGACAGGGAGGCACCTGCAACCCTGCTTCACCACTCGCAAAGCTCTCCCCCTGCAGCTGGGGACCAGGGACTTGAACCTGGGTCCTCACACATTGTAACATATGCACTCAACCAGATGCGCCACCACCCGGCCCCCCCAATGCATTTTTACTGCATTACCTGGGGATGAACCCTGGACCTTTCACACACACAGTGCCGCTGAGTGGGCTGCTCAGTCAGTTTTCCTTTTGTATCTTTAAGAAGAGAGAGAGAGAAAGAGATAGCGGTAGAGAGGAGGGGGAAGGACACAGGAAGAAAGAGGGAGAGATGCCACAGCACTGCTCTAGCTCTGCCTGGTGCTGCTGCTGGTGTCAGGGATCGAACCCTTGGCCTCACATATGGTAGGTACAGCAGATCTACCTCCTGACCCCTCCCCTGGCTGCCAGCAGCACAATTCTGACAGGATGGCTGGGCATATTGGGGAACGTTAAAAATGTGATGATGGAGGCCACTAACCAGAAACTAACAGGACCCCAAAGGTCAGGGCTTCCTTTTAGGACTAGATGCTCAACTCAAGTCCTGAAAGAACTCAAACCAACAAGAACTCCCAAATCTCCAGCCCCTCTCCAGACCCCTCAGAGGCTCATCTGCATTCTTGGAATCAGAATGTTGACTGTGCTTCACGCAGCTCAGCCCAACACTGAAATGTTTCTGCAGGTCTGCTCAGGAGGGGCCAGGCTCTTCCTCCCCGTGCAGGGGCTGTGCCCGCCCGCCCCCCAGGGTGAAGCAATCAGCCACCCACCAGGCTGGAGCTGCCCCAAGGAGGTCCAGCCAATGAGAGGCTCGCCCCAGGGGCTGTCTGAGGCTGTGGGGAAATGTCTCATTTTTCTATGTAAATAAATCATTTCCAGAGATTGCTCTGATCTCAGCTGGCTGCCGCTAAAATGCTTTAAGTGGGTCCTTCACCACAGTCAACTTGGTTAAGCAGTTTTGTCAAGTTTTCTTTTTTTCCTCTGCAGGCTGAGCTCAGGGTCCAGTGTTCTAGTGGGTTCTGCTATGCAGCCAGCTGGCACACCTCCCAAGACAGGCCCGGTCTGCAGTGGATGCCACTGACTCATCCCGACGGCTTCCCTCTCCCTATCTCTTTACAGATGTGGTGCTGGGGATCGAACTCGGGCCCTGACACACACATGCTGTACCGCTGTGCCACCTCCCTGCCCGGGAATGGCTTCTCTGGAAGCAGGAGCCCAGAGGCTTGCCCTGTAGCCAAGCCTGCCATTGCTTTGCCCGGAGCTACACCTCTCTCTGGCCAGCAGAAGCATCTGGCCTTGTCACCCTGGTCACCCAAGACTGTAGCCTTCTGGGCAAGGCTTGTGGCACCCTCCACCCCCCGCCCCCCGCCCCTGCTTCACCCCTGCCTGCCTCCTCTCCGCTCTTGTTCACCCTGCCCGGCGAGACTCCGCGGATATTCAGGTCTCCCCAAGCTGCCTGGGACATGCCTCCGCAAGACATGTCACTTGGTCATGTGAACCCAGCCAGGCTTTTACTGCTTTGTAGCTCCCTAGATGAGAGAACGTGGGGGCATTACCCAGAACATGGATTGAAGCTAGGAGCAGGGCCCCTCTGTCTGCAAAACCTGTCCCAAGGGCACCTTGTTAGGGAGCCTGCAGTCTCTGTCCCTCCCTTCATCATGTGAGACCTGCTCCTTGAAGGCCTGGCCCCATCCTGTGCCCTAACCGGGTAGGTTTCCCCCACCTCCCAAAGGGAGCAGAACCGCAGGCTTCTCTCAGTCTCAGAGACAGCTTGCTGTGCTCCCTTCCCCTGCCCCCTCCTCCTGTGTGAAACGGGGCCCATGCACGACGCCCACTTCCCAGGCCAGGCAGAGCTGTGGCCACTGCTTCAGCGCTTCAGTTGGGCTGCAATTGCTGCCTCTTTCTGGCCCCTTGTCCAGAAGATTCCTCGTAATTCCTGCCTCCCTACCTTGCCTCCTTCCAGCAAGCCTGCAGACCTTCCTTGGACAGAAGGGCAGAAGGGGCTCACATCCTCCCTAAAGCCAGCAGGGTATGCTGTGCTGTGGCCTGGGCTCCAAAACAAAGCAGGGACCTCACAGGTGAGTAAGCCCTGTCCAGTCTCCAGAGGGAGATGCATGTGTGTGTGCGTGCGTGCGTGCGTGCGTGTGTGTGTGCAGCAAAGCCAGTGCCAGGCTCCTGTGTGCTTCTTCCAGCTCTGGGGCAGTGCTTCCTGGGGCTGAAGGTAGCTGGCTCTTCTCTTTCCTTTTTGAAAAAAATATATATTTTGTAAACTAGAGAAAGGGGGAGACCCAACCTCATTCCAGCATACACAGAGCCAGGGATAAAACCCAAGGCCTTGCACATAAGTTCTGCACTGTGTTCTGTGCTTCCACTACTTTAAGTCTTTTTTCCCATTAAAAATTCACTGTGTCAACATTCTCAGTGGTGAGTCCCACATGGAATGTCTCATCACCTCACAAAACTCAGTGCTTTTTGAGATTCAACTTCCTGCAGGCCTAGGTGGTGATGCACCTGGTTAAGTGCTCATGTTAGTGATCAAAGGACTTGGGGTCAAGTTCCTGTTCCCACCTGCAGGGGTAAAGCTTCATGAGTGGTGAAGCAGGGCTGCAAGTGTTTCTCTGTCTCTCTCCCTCACTATATTTCCCCGTTTCAATTTCTGTCTGCCTCTAATCAATAATAAATTAAAAACAGATGTGACCCCCCCAGCTGTAAGCCCCAGGAGTCTCCACACACCAGTGTGGAGGAGGCAGACATGCTCCTGAGCGCGCGCGCGCGCACACACACACACACACACACACACACACACACACACACACACACAAACACACACATCCCACCCCCTTAGGTAACCACTACACTTCTTTCACAGTCTTGGATATAGGCTGGCTTTCTGTTTTTCACATTCACACGCTCAGCTGTCTCTGTTGTGCACACGAGTGAAGCCGCCCTGTGGTGCCCTTCCCCTCCCAGCCTGCTTCCCTGAGCACCACCTTCTCCAGTCCCATCCACTTGATCCCAAAGACCCAGTCTCACCCCTTTTATTGTGCATGGCACTCTGCTGAGTGTCTGCCCCATGATTTTTGTATCCAGTCATCTGCTGCAGGGCATTTTGGTTGTTCCCAGGTTTTTTATGGACGTGTGTGTGTGTGTGTGTGTGTGTGTGTGTGTGTGTGTGTTGGGGGGTGTATCTATTCTTTCTAGTCAGTGTTATTGTATCTTTTGGGTAAATGCCTAGGAGTGGAGAACTCACATGGGACTCAGCACCCAGGGGGAGACCCAGCAGGACCCCGGCTCTGTGGGGTCAGTGACACCTGAGCGGAGCGCTCCGAGCATATCCGCAAGGCTTGTGCGCCCCCTGGTGTCTGCCGCAGTCCCTTTTCCCGCCAGTGCAGAAGCTGCACCAGTGAGTGGGGTGTAACTCAGGCCCCATAAAGGCTTACTGGGCTGCAGAGATAGGCTGCCCGGGCACCCTCTAGTAAAAGTGCCAAGGTGAGCCAGGTGCGCTGGGTGCCGTGGGGGTCTCTCCCTGTCTCCCTAAAGGAGTGGGCCTGCAAGTGGTGCCACCATCACACCTGAGTGTGATGTCAAAAAATCCTTGACACAGACACCAGGTGGTGACTGAACAGGGGCTTCAGGAGGGGGCACAGCTCGTGTGGGCAGAGGTGCTCCGAGCAAGCGGGCCTCTCTCTCTCTCTCTTTCTCCTCTCTCCTCTCTCTCTTTCTCCTCTCTCCTCTCTCTCTCTCCTCTCTGCTCTCTCTCTCCTCCCCCCCCCTCCTTTTTCTGCTTCCAGGTGTATCGCTGGGGCTCGGTGCTAATACTGCAGATACACCATTCTTGGCAACCATTTTTTCCTTTTTTCTATTTCTAATTTTTATTAGACAAGACAGAAATTGAAAGGAGGGGAGATAGAGAGGGAGAGAGACAGAGAGACACCTGCAGCGCTGCTTGTGAAGCTTTGCCCTGCAGGTGGGGACCAGGGGCTTGAACCTGGGTCCTTGTGCATGGGGACAGGTGCCCTCAGCCAGGAGTGCCACCGCTTGGCCCCTCTTGCTTTCATTCTTTCTGTCTCTCTTCCTTTCCTTTCCTGATAGTTTCACTTATGTTTATTTATTTATTATTGAGAGACAGAGAAACTGACAGGGGAAGAGGAGAGAGAGAGGGAGAGAGACAGACACCTGCAGCCCTGCTTCACCACTTGTGAAGCTTCCCACTACAGGTGGGGACCAGGGGCTCGAACCTGAGTTCTTGCACTTGGTGATGTGTGTGCTTAACTGGGTGTGCCACCACCCAGCCTCCCAGGACCTCAGGGTGGCAGGAGAAAGCTGAGCTTTAATAGAGAGGAGTGAGCATATGAGGCCCTGGGTTTGAGCCCCAGCACCACATGGGAGCACCTTGGTGGCACTGAGGGAGCTCTGTGGATGGTGGAGTGGAGCTGCGTGTCTTGCACTCTGTCCCCCAAAGTCGAGGACAGAAACACTGAGCCAAGGAAGCTGCTTAGCTGTTTCATTCCCCAGTGCTGTCCCGTCCCCCCACCAGAGACAGAGACAGAGTGAGCAACCCCTTTCGGGCTCCTCATCAGGAGAGATAAAGGGCCTGGCAGATAACTCAGCACACTGAGACGCAGGGGCACTAGGCCTCTGCTGACGGCCCCTTCCTCTTCCTCCATCACTATCCTAAGGGGCAAAGATGCCACCCTCCTCCCCTCCTTCCCCCCTTCCCTCTTTCTCCCCTGCCTTTCTTCCTCAGGGCACCGCTCAGTTTTGGCTATTCGTGGTGCAAAGGCTGAACCTGCAAGTCCCGTGCTCTACCGATGTGCTGTCTCCCCAGTCCACAGGCTCCTTCCCGAGGAGAGAGCCCAGGCCACCAGCACTGAGAGCATCCGCTGCCTAGGGACCGACTCCCAGGGCTCCCAAGGTGGCTTAGACACCAGGCAGTCACTTTGCCCATGAGAAACAAGATCATTCATTCCAGCACGTGTTCCGCAAGCCGAGCGTGTCAGCGGCACACACACAGGCACGAGAGCTGTGTCCAGCCTCACGGCCCGCGTTCTCCAACACGGCACGCACCCTGACTCCGTGGGCGCGAGGCCCTCCTCCGACTAGAGCCGCAGGGGAGCGCTCCGCTCCCAGGACCTGAGCCGGCACCCTGAGCTGGCACCCCCGCTGCTGTGGCT